>NW_022631050.1:3724191-3929191 GCF_010015895.1 Lontra canadensis | reverse complement strand
ATACGGTATCTAGGAAACCATGGGCTGGATTACAAACTGATGATATCTCATCCTTCTGGGGGCCTGTAATCCTTTTTATTACCTACCACAGTAAAAAAAAAAAAAAAATCACTGTGTGTGGGGGGAACTCTCTCAGAATAAATCAATATCATTGCAACTCTTAGGAAAATAGGATAAATTAAAATGAAATCTTGCTTATAACACTAGATCTCAAAATGCCATTTGTCCATTTGCCTTTTATGCAAGTTAATGATTTTAAAACTTATCCTAACATTTATGTGAGTTACCAGACATTTTAAAAATTAAATTATGTGTAGATATTTGCTTAATAGTATTCAAAATTAGTCTGGACTTTTAGTTTCTTATGACAAATACCTGGAAAGTTATTTATTTTAAAGTGCCCAATAGTGAGACTAAGGCATGAATACAAAGTAATTTTCATTACTTTGTTCTAAAATACATGTCTCTTGTTACTGTAAGTTATATTTATTTCCTCCACTAAGAACACACTGAAATTCAAGATTTTTTTTGCTTACTTACCTGATACCCAGTTTAATAAAAAAAAAAATGTTCACTTTTTTAATCCCATGCCTTTTTTATTTTTCATTTTTTAAGAAATACGTTTCCTAATTATTATTATAACCGCAAAGCCATCCTTTACAAGGAAATTATGCCTATTCACCTTTTTGAAAATCTGGTCCAATCCCTTTTATAATGCAATCCAGTTCCCATAGTTTTCTTAAGCCTACAAATGGTCTAGGTAGCTACAGAAGTGATTGTTCCTACCAGTTTCTTTTCATCACTTCTGCAATTGACCAATTGACAACTGATTGATGGTTATCTTTTCACTTCAACAATGAAAGAAATTACCATCACTATAGCTATGTACAGTAAATGCCTCCAGAGTAAATTACATGATTCTAAAATTCTCCTTAGCTCACTTAGTAAAACATCAACACAAAAAAGTTTCTTTTTGCGCCTCCTTTCCTGTACCACAGATTTGGCCTTTTCTGTCAGCTGCAGAAAAAGAACTTGACAGCTTCTTTAAAAAGAGGAATATAAAGGAACTTGAATAAAGGATGGCACTGGGCCTGTCTCAAGCAAGTGGCCATTCTTTGCACTTGGAAAAAAATTAGGCATGTGAGCACAGATAAGCCCTATAAGAATACTCTACAGACTATTCCCAGTGACCTTGAGATTCTCTTTCCTTCCTTAACCATTCTGGAACATTGGAGCATCAATGTAGATTCTGAACACGGATTTGCCAACTTATTTTGAGTAGATGTTGTTTCTTGTTGAAAAGAGAAGCATCCTTAAGGAAACATTCTTAAATTTTTAAACTCCCTTACTGCCCTGCAAAGTCTCCCCTGCTCTTTCCAAAAGTGCTCAAATAAGTGCCATTATGCACCTGTCACCTCCATCCATTATGATATGTTGATGGACAAGACCTTTAAATTCTACCCTCAAACCTAAACTTACTGTAAATGTGCATTTTATTCTTACAGGAAAGCCCTGGATCTTGTCAAGGAAGGGGAATTCAAACATTTTTTCTCTCTCTCTTGAAGTTATTTTTCTTTTTTTTGTGTGAAGTAAATACACTGCTATGAAAGATTCAAGGGGTTTACTTTCTTGCCCTTCCCCCACCGCCCCATCTTAAGATCACCTTTTTTAAACTGAGAAACACACCCAAATGGACAGGAAACATAAGATTTTGCACTATTTCCCTTGATGTTTTAGATCCATAAAATGTGTTACTGAGTATCACAAGATAAACTGATTCATAGTTTTATTATCTAGAATGACATGGCACTGTTTGGAACTTTTCCCACTCTATCAATATTAGGAAGTTACAGAGCAATGAAGGAAAGTGGATTCTATTCTTATTCACTGCTGACTCCATTTAGGACGAGCTAGTTTTCTGATAATTCTGGTCTCAGTTATTTCACCAGACAATAAGATTTTTATTAAATGCCACATTTATGTCCTTCATAATGGTAGGCTCTATAATGTATGAGAAATATGAGATGAGATCCTGTCCAGCAGAAATGGATAATATCTTTGGTAAAATAATATATATAGTGGGAAAGAGCTTCCAAATGGAATATAACATACATATTATATATGTGTGTATTATAGCATTATATTATTGTCATATATTTGGCATATATGACACTAAATTAAACTTTGTTCACTTAAAAAACAATTCATTATCTTCCATGTTACCTTTGCTATATTTGTTAATAATATTATTATCCAAATATCCCCGATGATATTCATAAAATGTCATATATATATCTTTACATTTGCTTTCCAAAGATGTTCCAGCATTAATGGCATTAATGCCTAGACACTTGCATAAATGAAACTGGTTTGAAGATGATCTGATCTGCTATCTTTATCCACAACATCTCTGCTGGAATAACCTTTCTCCAGCTTCGCTTTTACCATGTTTCATGTGCCTGCTTTTAGAACCTATATGGCTTTATTGCATTAAATCCTTGGAACTTCCAAATCTAGGTAACTTTTTTGCTTAGTTCCCAGGGCTTTGCAAAATCTAGTTCCAAGGCAGCATCTCTCTAAACTTATTTCCCTTATTTTTCATCAACCAACTTACCTTTTATGAATAGTATATTTTCTTATTACATACATGCCTAGACACATACCAAGCTGTTCCGTATTTTATCCTCATCTTCTGTATTCAATGTCCAAATAAACCCTAGGCCATGTAGGAATCTTTCCCTGCAGTAGTAGCTCATAACTGTTTCACTATTCCCTAAAGTCTTTTTTGTTGATTATTGTCCTTGACACACATTTGGCCCAGTTTGAAGGTCTCCCCCTTTACTAAGATTTTCTTATCAATTCAACTAAAATGAATCACAATTCTTGGTACGTACACATTTTTATTATAATATGAATTATCTTAGATTATATTTGTATATCATTTTCCCCAGGTAGAACTTAAGACCCATGAGGAAAGGAACTTATTGTATGTATATTTTTATGTCTAGCACTGGCATATAAATGCTTAATAAATGACTATTGATAAAGACACAGTACTTGCTCCTAAGGAGCTCTCAGTTCAGGGTGAAGTTTATATTAGTTGTGAGAATAAGATAGTAGCTGAATAAGTAAACAGGAATGGCAGTTGAAAACAGCAGTTCCTTTAAAAAATAAATTGAATTTTTTAAAGTCAATATTTATTTATTTACTTATTTATTATTAAAGGTTTTATTTATTTATTTGAGAGAGAGAGAGACAGAGAGAGAGCATAAGCAGGTGGGAGGGGCAGAGGGAGAGGAAGAAGCAGACTTCCTGCTGAGCAGGGAGCCCATCAGGGGGCTCTATCCCATGAGATCATGACCTGAGCCAACTCAGCCACCCACGTGCGCCTAAAGTAAGTATTTAAATGTTTGTGTAATAAAGACCTGATCAAAGCTGCTTGTTTGGAACATGCCTTGCTGAGCAGGGAGCCCTACACAGGTCTCGATCCCAGGCCCTGAGTTCATAACCTAGCTGAAAGCAGACACTTAACTGACTGAGCCACCCAGGCGTCCCATGCAGGTAGATCTTAATCATGATTTCCTGTTAGAAATAATTGGGAAGCCCACCATCTGATATTCAGATTTAATAGATATGTAGTGGCTCTGAGTATCAGTAATTAAAAAAAAAAAAAAAAGCTAGCTTAGTGATTCTGATGTCCAGCTAATTTTAAGAATCATTGTCCTAAGCCAGTGGTTCTCAAAGTATTGCTCTGAATGAGCAGCATTGGCATCACTTGGAAACTTACTAGAAATACAAATTCTTGGTCCCACCCGACTTACCAAATCAGGAAACCGTGGAGGTGGAGTCAAGAAACTGGTGTTTTGCTGTCAGAATGTTTACAATCAACAACACAAGAAACAGCAGGTGCTGGTGAGGATATGGAGAAAAAGGAACCCCTGTGCACTGTTGGTGGGAACGCAAACTGGCACAGCCACTGTGGAAGACTGTATGGAGGTTCCTCAAAAAGTTAAAAATAGAACTACTTTAAAATCCAGCAATCACACCACTGAGTGTTTGTCCAAAGAATACGAAAACACTAATCTAAAGGGATATATGCATCCCTATGTTTATAGCAGCATTATTTACAATAGCCAAGATGTGGAAGCAGCCCGTGTCCATGAACTGATGAATGGATAAAGATGTGCGTGCACGCACACACGCGCGCGCACGCACACACACACAGACACAGAGGAATATTATTCATCTATAAAAAAGAATGAAATCTTGCCATTTGCAATGACATGGATGGAGCTAGAGAGTATAATGCCAAGTGAAACAAGGCAGTTAGAGAAAGACAAATACCATATGATTTCACTCATGTGTGGAATTTAAGAAACAAAGCACACAAGCAAAGGGGGAAAAAAGAGAATGAGAAACAAATCATGAAACAGATTCTTAATTATAGAAAACAAATTGATGGTTCCCAGAGTGGAGGTAGGTGGGGGGATGGGATGAATAGATGGTGGGGATTAAGGAGCACACTTGTTGAGGTGAACACCAGTGATATACGGAAGTGCTGAATCACTATGTTATACATCTGGAACTAATATATCACTGTATGTTAATTAACTGGAATGAAAATAAAACCTTAAGAAAAAGAAACCAGTGTTTTAACAAGCTCTCCAGGTAAATTCTGATACATGCCAAAGGGTGAGAATTTCTATTCTAAGCTGTTGGAGATCCTCAGACCTTATTGTAATGACTCCAGGGCAGTGGTCTTATAGCTGTGTGGCTCCCAGGGCCAGTAGTGGCCACTTGTGAATAAGGGGTTGTTTTAATTCACAGATGGCTTGAGAGGGACGGTAGTACAGAGATAGCCACTCTGACAGGACAGAAGATACAGACTTGAGAGACATTATAATAGAGAAGGCAGGTTGAACTGGCAGAGTAGATAAATGGCCTGAAAGTGGGGAGCATATATAGTGAGAAAATAACCTCAAGGCCAGCAACTCAGGAAATAGCCACCATGTGAGTTAGGAGGAGGATGAAACACTGGCAAAGCAGAGACACAACTGGCAGAGAGACAGGAAGAGGGCCTGGATAAAACAGTGGCATAGAAACATGAAGATAGGCTGATCAATCAGCAATTTCAAATGAGGCCTGAGGTTGATTGAGTTGATCATAGAAAAGGATGAAGGAGTTGGCTATTAGAAAGTCACTAGCAATCTTTGGTTGAGGAGTTCAGCATTGGGGTGGGGGAAAACACAGACTGCAGAGATGAAGACGGGAATGGGAGGAGAGATATGGGATGTAGGGGGTATAAACAATATCATTCAAGACTTTAGGTGGGAAAGAAGGTATGAGGGCAGGAGAAGTTGCCATATTTTAAGAACTAAAGGAACAAGCCCTCAGGAGACCACATTTGTTAAAGAAGTGAGGAGGAAGAGCTAGCATGAGAACAAAGTCAGGAGCAGAAAAGAAGGAAAAGTATACTCAGAGCTGCCTGAGGAGTGGAAAAAGGAAAGATGGAAAGATTCATATGGGAGAATGGTTTGTGAAGGGGAAGATAATTGGGTCTGAAATAGGTCATGCCTGATAGCATCAAACTTCTTTGCGAAGTAGGAGTAAAATCATTTACTAAGGCTGATTTTTTTTTCTTTTTTTGGGTAGGGAATGAAAGAAGACAAAAGTGAACAGGGATTTAGAAGAGGAGAATCTGGTATGAGAACACAATGCATTTCTCTATGGCCTCGCACTGGCTACCTCTTCCTACTTCCAGGCTTCTATTTTGTACACCTCTGTAGCATTAACTCTTTCCTGCTCCACTTAATTTTTCTGACGTCATCCACGGCTCCTCTTCTATGTGCTCTGGAACAAATCACGGGCCCAGAATTTGCCTTTACCCCTCTTCTCTCCCGTTTCCACTTTCTCCATGGTCATCACTCCCATGGCCTTATTAATCTGGGTATCAAATTCACAACCAGCCCTTTCTTTTGAGTTCTAGGTCTGTATTTGACTGTTCACTGGACATTTAGTACCTTAGCTTCACTACGTTGAAAATCAAATTCTTTATCTGCTTCACTGTGCACCAAAATAAATATGTTCCTCTGTCTTCAGCGTGCTGGCTTCACCAGCTTCACCATTACTTAAGGTGGTCTCTGAAGCAAGAAGCCATTGATTGATCATCAATTCTGATAACTCATAATCATCTAATTTTTATTAATTTACTTCTCAAATATTGCATCTTTTCTAATTCGTACTCTAAAGTTTAAACTTCCATTGTCTCTCACAACCTTCTAGCAGATCTCCTGGGTTCTAATATGTCCACTCTTTAACCCAGCCTCCATTTCATAACCAGAAATGTCATTTTAAATGCAGATCTGCCTATGTCTCTCACCTTTAATGATGATCTACTTCCCACATCTATATGATTCTCATACAGTGTTCTGGAACCCAGGGTTCCCTACAGAGGTTTCAAGGACTCCCCAAAATCAAATGATAAATGTGATAAAGAAGATGCATTTACATCATCAACTAAAGTCTATTACTGAACCATATATGATAGAGATGCACATACCAGTGGAGAAAAGTGTACTAATAGACTGTTAGAGAAATACTGTTGATACCATTATCTTACAACACATCCAGAGAAAAACTAAAAAAAATGCATCCATTATGCTTGAAAAATAAGTGTGAAGGCTTACTTCAAGAAAACTTTCCAAAACAAATGGTCCAAAGAATAAATATTGCCAGTTCCTCTATTTTGTATGTCTTTGCATACAATAGGAGAGATGTTTTAAAAATAAAATATGTGTAACACATACACAACAGGAGAAAGTGCTGACGTCAGCTTTGACACATCAGATCAGTGGGAAGACTGTGGAAAGATGTATTTGTACTGTACGCATAAAAGCAATAGTTGGGAAAAGAGCAGGCATAGTGACTTTTTTAAATAAAAGTCATTACTGAAAATATGTTTGAGGAATCATCTAATTTGCATAGATAAGCATTAGCCCTTCAGAAAATGCTGTTTTCTTTTCAAAACAGTTTTAGTTTATTCTAAGCAGATCGCAAATATTAGTAGGCATAGTCTTTAAATAAAATGCTTTATGTCCAGCATTATTATTCATGCATTTTTAAAAACATTTATTAGCTGTCTGCTAGGTGTACTGGATATTGCAGTCTGATTTTCATAATTCACTTTTTAAAAGAAAAAGACTTATTTGTTTATTTGACAGAGAGAGAGTATGTGCGCACTCACACACGTGGAAGGGAGAGGCAGAGGGAGAGAATCTTCAAACATACTCCCTGCTGAGTGGAGCCCCACATGGGGCTCTCAATCTCAGGACTCATGAGATCATGACCTGAGCCAAACCAAGAGTCAGATACTTAACAGACTGGGCCACCCCGGGTGCCCTATAATTCACTTTTTTATAACTGAAATTTTTTGGCCCTCGCGTAACTAGGTATTGATACAACTATTCCAAATGAACAATTATCCACATTTAGCTAAATCTTTCCCACTGTACAATAACTGTGCCAGCTTTCATGCCTTTCTGCTAATATCTCATCAGCTGAAAAAGCCCAATTCAGAAATGTTTATAATGACAGATGAAGTGTTAGTGAAGAAACAGAAACAAGACAATGTTTACAAAGCAAAATAAACAGGAATTTTTAAAAAGTTAAATATTTGGCCCTATAATACATTATCAGTCTTGATACCTTTTTCAAAATCTCCCTTCCTCATCCCAACTTCTAGTCTTTCTTCCACTTTAAGAAGCTCTATTCTTGTATTTGTTTAAGATCATACCTGTGTGACTATTATAAGGCTATGTGCGCGTGTTTTCCAAGAAAAGTGATTAAAAGTCTGAGTTCTCAGATTAGACTAAGGTTCGAATAACAGCTCTGCCACTTACTAACTTTATAACTCCCAGATTAAACTTTTGATGACTTAGTTTCCTCTTGGAGAGAAGAGATAATAATAGTAGTAGTTGCCTCTCCCAATTTTTTTTGGTGGAAATGTGCTAAATCTGAAACACAGCTTAGCATACAATAAACTCTGAATTTCAATCAGTTATTGTTCTTGCTTGTTGTTTTCTTGTTATTCCCCACCTAGTCCTGTTCAGGAGCCAGCTCAGATAACTGTCTCCCTCCTTGAAGTGGCCATAGCACAGATGAATTTGGACTCGACCTTGAGGGAAGACACGATCCAGATTGTATAATAGCACGTGTACCACCAAGGGAGAAAGAGCAGATGGAAAAGAGAACAGGTCCTGCCTTTCAGAATTGCTTTTAGGCAGGTTACTTAAACCCTTTTAATTTGACTTCATCATCTATAAAATGAGGTTAATAATAACAAATTTCAGCCTGGTTGCTTTTGGGAAAAATATAAGGTAGCCTTTGAGAAAGTTCCTAACCCAGGGCTTGACACTTAGTAGAAGCACTCTTCAAATGTTTGCCAGGCTATCTGCTTTTCTTGTCTTTCCCCTGCTTTACCCTGCTTGTACCCTAACTGAGGCCCTTTCCCTAGGCTGCACTTGGGTTTCATCTCCATACAAAGCTGCCAGGGACTGGATGTAACTGAATGGCTTCCCCCTCATCAGGATGGACACCTCCACTAAAAACAAGCTCTGTATAGGGGCGCCTGGGTAGCACAGTTGGTCGGGTTCCCTGTTCAACGGGGAGTCTGCTTTACTCTCTCATTCTTCCTCTCCCTCTGTTCTGCCTCCCTGGTAGTGCTCTCTCTCAAATTTTAAAACAAACAAACTAACTAATTAATTAATTAAAAAACAAGCTGTGTATCTTGGTAGAATTTTTTAAAAACTTGCATCATCATTATTTTTTGAAGCACTATTTAAAAGGTTCTATAAATTCCCTGAAAAGTCATTTTTTTTTACTCACCTTGTTTTCATTATTTTTCCTCCTCAAGCAAGTGTATTAGACAATTAAAACAAGTTGGATTCAAGTGTTTTCAATGTTTTGATTAAGATTTTATGTTCAGTAGTAAGTGGTATGCAATTTTGGAAGTATGATGCCAATTTTAATTAATTTTCATAGGTTTGCTAATTAAAACAGTTAAGAGGTGGGGCTTACCCATTGGAAAAATAATTGGAGGATCTCTTGAGCATTATCCTTGAGATTTCACACAAGCACAAAATGGTGTAAATTTGTTTTAAAAATAGCTAGAAACACGAAAGAAGTAATTATAACATCAAACCAAAGTTGTGTCTGCATTTATCTTTTTTAAAAATAGGAGATAAAATTTTCCTTGGGCTTCTAGCGGCTGCTTCTCCCTTCCCCTGTGTTCATAGTAGTAACAACAAGGAATAAAACCAAACTATTTTTTTTTCAGTAATAGCATGATATGTAAACTTTAAACTTTGGAGATAAATATCAACCAGACAATGTACTGAGAGATGAGAAAATGAAGAAACACTGAGAAAGCCCTGTGAGGTGGTAGGAGAAGTATTTAACGAGAATTAATCACTCTCCTCCCAAAGGAATACAGTCCTTGAAATAAATGGGTTTCCAACTTTTTTAAAGTCACGGACCTTTAGAGTCAAAATATATTTCCTAAAAACTTAACAAAGGACATAATCTTTCATAGTAGCAGAGTATGACAGGAGTGAACACACACACAAAAGGAACAAGATACAGAACACTCAATCAGTTTAACATGTTGAATAAATGCCAGAAATCTGGGGTCACACCTCATTGCTTAAGTTTTAGTCTTTGCTCCACTTTTAAAATAGGGATAATAGAAACTGTCCCAAAGGATTGTGGCAAGGATTAAATGAGTTAACATATGTATAACACTTAGAACAATGCTCTAACCAAAATTAAAGTTAGCTATTTTTATAATTAACTTCACTCACATTTAAACTATACAAAAAATTAGTAACTTCCCCAAGATTTTCCAAAGAAATCTCCACTGTTGTAGTTTACCCAAATGATGTTATACAACCTTGCAGATGCCCCGAGTTTGGGGGAACAATGATTTAAAACCTCAATATATTTATCAGGAGTCTTAAAAATGGTGATACTCTTTGATTTCATAATTTCACCTTAAGGAGTCTAGCTTAAGGAAATGATAAAAATGCAAATAATTATAAATAAAGATATTCACTATGGCATTATATATAAATAAAAAATTTCAAAAACCGAAATGTCAGAAAATGGAAGAAATAAGGGATTATTCAAGTAGATGATGGTATATTTATAAGATGAAATGTATGCAAGCATTAAAAATGGCTATCTTGGGGTGCTTGGGTGGCTCAGTCTGTTAAGTGTCTGCCTTGAGTTCAGGATCCTGGGATCAAAACTCTCATCGGGCTCCCTTGCTCAGCAGTGAGTCTGCTTCTCCCTCTCTCTCTGCCCCTCCCACTGCTTCTTGATATCTCTCTCTCAAACAAATAAACAAAATCTTTTTTAAAGAAAATGGCTTTCATAATGAATGATAAACTGCATGTGAAATGCTGATGGTATAGGAGTAAACAAACTCAGCAAAATATATAACTGTATTCATAGTATGATCTTAACTCCTTAAAAATATTTCAAGAATATACCTTTGAAAAATGTGCTAATCAGTTAACATTATTTCGGAAGGTTAGAACAGGGTTAGCAAACTTGTTCTGTAAAGGACTAAATAGTAACCATATTGAGTTTCCCAGGCCATTTAGTATCTGTCACAACTACTCAACTCTGCTCTTGCCATGTAGACAGCAACTAGAGATAACAGTAAACACATGGGTGGGGCTGTGTGCCAATAAAACTTGATTTACAAAACACAGGTGGTTGGCCTGACGGCCATAATTTGCTCACCTCTGGGTTAGATTGACAGATTTTATTTATTTTCTTTTTAAATATTTTTCTGTGTTTTCTAAGCTTTCTACAGTGAGAAAAGCATAAATTACTTCCATAGTCTAAAAATTAAATCAGTAAGTTAAAAAAAATACCCTTTCTTATGTAAAATAAGAGACACCATAGCTAGTTAGGAAGTGGTTATAATCTTTTTCTCTGATTTAAAAATGTATATTAGGTCATGTCAAAAATGACATGCTCAGAAATAAAAGCCTCCTGTAGTTGCATATCACACTTAGAATTAAGTACAGATTATTTTGCCTCTTCTGCAGAACCTAAAAGAGCTTATCTCTGGCTGTATCTCAAAATTCATTTCCTACCACTCTCTCCCTTGATCACTTGCTCTGGGCATGCTTGGATTTGGCAAGGAGCACTGGAATTGAGCTTTTAAGGCAGACTTGCATAAACCATCAGCTTCCACAACTTTTCATAAAAAGGCTCTGCCTGCAAATCCAAGGGCCCTGGAAACATATTTAAAAAAAAAAAAGTGACTCAATCCTCTAAATTCCTTTTAAAAAGTGTAGGTATTTGTATGTACATAAAATACTTTAGTATTTGATTCCGTTTTCTGTATTTTTCATCAGATATTTCTTTATTTTACTAAAATTTTTGAGTATAGTTGATAAAAAATGTAACATGTATTTCAGGGGTACAACAGAGGGAGTAAATGCTAAGTACACATGTAGCCCATTGGTCACCATACAATGCTATTACAGTATCATTGACTACATTCCCTATGCTGTGCCTTTTATTCTCATGACTTCTTCATTCCATAACTTGAAGTCTGTATCTTCCATTCCTCTTCATTCATTTTGCCCATCCCCCACTCATCTCTTCCCTGGCAATCATTAGTTTATTCTCTGTATTTATAGGTTTGATTCAGTTTTTTGTTTTTTTTTTTTATATTCCACAGGAATGAAATCATATGGTATTTATATTTCCCAGTCTGACTTATTTCATTTAGTGTTATACCTTCTAGGTCCATTCATGTTGTTGCAAATGGCAAGATTTCATTCTTTTTTATGGTTGCATAATATTCCATTGTCAGACGATTAGAGCAACAGACAGACAAGTTCATGCAACCAGCAAAACACCAGACAGCCTCACATCTTATTTTTGGATTGGGAAAAGCTAAATTTTTTTTCTAAGATTTATTTATCTGAGGTGGGGGAGGGACAGACAAGATAAGGAGGGAGAGAGAATCTTCAGCAGATGTCCCACTGGGCACAGAGCCCGACATGGGACTGGATCCCATAATCCTGACCTAAACCAAAACCAAGAGTTCAATACTTAACCGACTGAGCTACCGAGGAACCCTGGAAAAAAGTCACAATTTTATAAACAGCAATAAATAACTTATTCTCCTTTTCTCCTCTCTTTTGCATATCTTATTCCACATTATCTACTCTGGATATTGGGCACATCAACACACAATGCATTTATCAATATATTTATCAAACAGTTTTTATTTTTGCCAAGCAGATAAAAAAGGAATGTTTGGTTTTAATTTGTTTCTTTTATTACGAAAGAGTTTAAGCACATTTTTATGTTTAAAAGCCATTTGTGTTTCCCAGTCTGTGACCTGTATTCATGATCTTTGTTTCTCTATTATCCTTTAGTTACCTTTTTTTTAATGTGTCGAAGGACTTTTAATAGACAATGGAAATTAGCTTTTGTCCATCACATGTGCTGCAAATAACTTTTCTATTTTGTATTTTGATTTTATTTATTTATTATTTACTTACTCGATATGCAGAAATTAAAAAAAAAACTTTAATGGTAAAATTGGTAAGTCTTTGTTGGAGTCTTCTGAAATTTATGCCATACTTTAAAAGGCCATCCTTACTCTAACACTGTAAAACAACATTACTTTTTTCCCTTAGATCTTTTCTCCACCTGGGATTTCTTTTAGAGTAAGAGGCAATAGAGAGAAAAGTTCCTACACATTCCTCTGCTAATGTAGTCAGGCAAGACTCTGTAGAATGATGCAACATGATTTCTTTAAGCCATCAGGTATTTACCACTCAAAATGTTGTGAAACCACCCAACAAGATAACTTATATCAAACAATGTTAACATGTGATAACACATTTCTAATTAGTCACTTAGATCAGTATTTCTTGAACCCCAGTCATTTGAATACCACCTCTGTAATTTTTAACATTTTCTCCATTTACTCCTATATTATTTTCTTAATACTTTAACTTTTAGTTGCCTCTTTTTATGTAAGCAATTTTATTTTAAAAAGGAAACTATACATCATAATTTAATATTCTAATGAATATAAGAATTCTGAAAGCATGCTAAAATAAATTTTCACTTATATATCACCAATGTCTTATTTATCACTTTGTAAAACAGTGATCTAGTTAGAGCCAAATATAAAGAAGTATGGAGCTCTCCAAAAGAAACTATTGGGATGACTGACAGAAATTTTGAATCTTCATATTTGAAATGTTGGTGCTACTTCTTTTTTTTCCCCTGTATTTGTTACCTCATAGAAGCTACTGAAAATTTAATTTACTTACTTCTGTTACATTTTTTTTGTGTATTGATATATGACAACAAAACCTAAATTTTTACTGGTCTGATAAACACCACACACACACACACACACACACCCCACACTTTTTCTCTAAAACAAAAATAAATAGAAAAGCTCATTTTGCTTCTATGGATGAAACATTCTCTACAACTATAAAGAAACTGTTCCAGATGAGTTTTAAAACACCTGCCACTATACCGGAAATAAGGAAATAGGATGGTCCGAGAAGAGCTCTAAAGAGTACTACTCCATTTTGCCTGGTCTTTGAAAATGGATAGCTTCAATATTAATACCAGGTAGTACAGTTCTTTGGATAATAATAATAACCCTACTTAGGTTCAACTGGATCCCCAAACATACAGAATAAAATGGTGAAGATAGATTGTTTTGACCATATATTTACACTGTGTATTACTCTTCCTACCTGGAAGTAGATGATGATTTTACAACCATATATATATATATATATATATATATACATATATATATATACAACCTTATATTTATATATATATATATACAACCTTATATACAACAGCTTTTAAGTAATTAGTGAGATAATCTGAACCAATGTACTACACAGACTTCTGGAGAATAAGGGAGCTGAAGAAGAAATCAGAAGAGGATGTTCTTTTCCATTCAAACCATATGTGCAGCCACTAAGTGAAAAGGGAACACTACTGGATTGGTCTATGACATTTACAGTTAAAGAAAAAAATGGTCTTTGTTTATGTGGCAACTAATGATGTAAAAAAAAAATCCCTTAGATACCTAATAGTACGTATTCAGGACATACTGCTGTTTCGTGTTACTGCCCCATCAATAATGAAAACAATGATAGCTAGTATTTAGCAAGTGCCATGCTTACTATGGACTAGGTGTTTTAGAAATACCATCCTGATGAAAACTCACGATACTATTTCTGCCATATAAGAGATGAGAAAGTGGAGTCTCTGAGGAGTCTTGCCCAAGTCACACAATTACAAAACTGGAGAACTGCAACTAAAACTCAGGCCCATAAAAATCTTAAACTTTTCCAGGGAAACCACACCCCTCCTCCAATCAGTGCAGCTCTTTCCACCTCCCGAGACTAACCATCTTCTTCGTCTTGGAGGGTAAACCACAGCAGAATAAAGCACCTGAATCCTCTCATGCAGCCTCTCTCCTGGCTATCGGGAGAACAATTCAAGGAGTAGGGTCTGGCTTTCATTAAATAAGGACGATAATGACAAATGGAGTAACTGTTCAAAAAACTGCTGTAACTCAAAACAAAAAGTTTTAGACTTTTGCAATAGTCTGCCATTCAGGCTACAAGTATTTATTCAGCGTTCGTGGGGGTGCAGATCTCTATATTAGCTTCCCATAATCCCCCTATTTGGTTCAAATAATTCATGCAGTTTGAGCTTAAAAGAAACAAACAACATTTGTAGGACTCCATTTCATAAATCCTCCTGCAGGGCATTGACTGACAGCTCACTACATTTCTTATAGCGCATTTCACATCCCTGGGGTGTGCAAAACACTTGCACTAATGTAAAATATAAGAATATCAAATGAAATGTTTATGGAGATTTTTTTCTACAGCTGCTCTCTAGGAATACTTTCTCTGTAGAAATGTTGCCAGGATTCCCAAAAATTAAACAGAAATATCCTTTTCATTAGAGTCAGCAGTGAGAAAATTTTGTTAGCTTTTCTCTTTAGGGTCATGATGTCATATTCTAAAGGTAATTCTCAGATAATTTTAGAAAATATGTTATCAGGTACTATAACAGAGTAACCAGTCAAAATGAGTTTTTCAAAATAAACAAAGTATTGTATAATATACAGAGAACAGACTTAAGAGATAGATAGACGTAGATTCTAGACTCTGATCTACCACTTCTTAGCTAATTGTATCAAATAAAAAAGTCTCTGAAAAACAATGTCCTCATTTGTGAAATAGGGATATTATCTATCTCAGGGGACAGTTATATGGATTAAGTGAAATAATGACCATACATCAAGCACATAGCAAACTCTCCGGCACTCAGAAGTTATTCAACAAATGTTAGTTCCTTTCCCCTTTTGCATCCCCACATATTTCCACTATATTAACTACTTACCTATTTACTTAATTTCCAATTGACAAACAAAAGCTACAAGGGAAAACACAGTTTTAAAGAGATCAAGATCAAGGTGGCCAGATATTTCTTATGGCAAAGCGCTTTGCACCACAGGTACATTTGATAGACGGTTAAAGTTTCTTTGGAGAACACATTAAAATGTCATGTAATCTAGTTTGCAGAAAAATAAAAGATACTTAATAGTACCTCCATTTTATGATTTTATTTTTTTTAAATATTTTATTTATTTATTTGACAGACAGAGGTCACAAGTAGGCAGAGAGGCAGGAAAAGAGAGAGAGAAGGGGAAGCAGGCTCCCTGATGAGCAGAGAGCTGGATGTGGGACTCGATCCCAGGACCCTGAGATCATCACCAGAGCCAAAGGCAGAGGCTTAACCCACTGAGCCACCCAGGTACGCCCCCACTTTATTATTTTAAGAGCATGGTCACCAAAGTGACCTTTGGGCTTCTACTAATTCTCATTTCATTATGTGTAACATTTTTATATTCATAGAGTTACCTCAAATGTTTTGTGAGTTTATTTTTTAAAAGCTACTGCAAGACAAGGTATAATGTATAACAATCATGGAGTAATAATAATGGAACAATATAATAATATGTTAGCTAAAATATAGCACTTAGCACATGCCAAATATCTGGTGTGAATTTTAATGATTTCACCTCATTTAATTCACCCAACAACTCAAAGAGAAGGACATTATTATTATCCTATTTCACAGATGAGGAAATGGAGGCCTAGAGTGGTTAAGTGATATGTCTGAGATCTAGAGTAGATCTAGAGTAGACGATACTAGGGAGAGGGAAAGGAAGATAAAGCGTCTGTTGTTCTTTATACAATTTTACCCTCTTTAAATTAAAAAATACAATCTGAAGCTATTCGGTGTTTTGTTGGTTCCTTGAAATTGCTCGGGCTGTTCCCCTGTCAAGAATATCCCAACTGGGGCTGCCTGGGTGGCTCAGTGGGTTAAAGCCTCTGCCTTAGGCTCAGGTCGTGATCCCAGGATCCTGGGATTGAGCCCTGCATCGGGCTCTCTGCTCAGCGGGGAGCCTGCTTCCCCCTCTCTCTCTGCCTACCTCTCTGCCTACTTGTGATCTCTGTCTGTCAAATAAATAAATAAAATCTTAAAAAAAAAAAAAGAAAGGAATCTTCCAACTGTAATAGTCTGGATTTGTTTCCTTTGCCACAGGCTGTTCTTTTCTAATAATAAATATCTGGAAGAGAACTATAGAAAACCAAATCAAATTCTGGGATTGTTTTTGTGCACGGTACAGATACCTAAATTTTTAAGGAATTATTCCAAGGGCAGAACAATTTTCTCAAAATTTACTTCCAAGACCTTTGGATTTGTAGGTAGAGTCCCTATGTGAGAAAGAGGTGGTGGTACCACTATCTGTCATGTCATATGCGGCTCCAGGGTTGTGGGCTAGAAAGGTGAATAAGACACAGCCTTGCCTGGAATGAACGAGGTACTTGTACTGGCACTATCAACTATTTGATTTCCTGAAATATTCTGGATAGGATAGGTTAATATGGTTATTATCCTATCTGGATAGGATAATATGGTTATATCTGTACTATTTGGAAAATGACCCACTCATAGGTTCCAAGTATTCCTTAACAGCAACTGCCAGTCAGTGTCAAATCTGGCTTGAACACACTATAATTTCAATTAAGTGGCATACCATTTAAATATGCACATAAATAAATTGCATAGAAAAATTATGGAAGGAGAGCCGAATGATCTAACAATAATGCATGTCAAACTTAGAGTAAACACATATCATGACAAATTTCCCTGACATTCTTCTCTCTGGTGAAAATATATACAGTAGTATTTCTATTAAGGATGCTTTTAACAATAAACTTTGATGTCAGAAGCCTGGATGTGTGAAGGAGAAGGAGAAATAGAGATAATTTTGGGGGGGTTCTTGTCTCTGCACACTTTAATGGGGCACTAGACTCAAGTGTTAGGTGTACATCACTGTGGACTGTGGTCTTCAGGGCTACATGGGAGATTCTGTCCAGTCTTAAGAAGCCAAAGGGCAGGGAACAATTTTACCAGTCTTGGGCCACTCAAATCTATAGACTATGTTCTGCCTTTCAGTGAGGCATCTGTCCTGGTTTGCCTTGGACAAGTTTATGACATGAGATGGTGTCCTTTTCTTTTACTGCCGTGGCTGCCATGAACCCAGATCTGAGGACGTGAGATCTGGTCTAATGACCCTCCCAGTTAAGTTTCCCCAAGTCCATTCAAGTGTGCGACTGTGGACATGTGACAATCTCTTTGTACCTCAGTCTCCTGAACTGTCAATTCGGAATGGAAATAGAACATACCTTAAAAGATGGTTGTGAGGATTAGTGTTACCTGCCATGAATTGACTGTATGGTGGAACAGACCTGGATTCAAATATTGTTTTTGCTACATCCTACCCCTGTGACCTTTGGCAAAACAACTCCCTGAGGCATAGTTTCTGTATATGGAAAGTTTCTGTAAATGAGAAGTTCATCCACCTTCCAGGTTGGATGTGAGGATGAAAAATAATGTATGAAAATTACCTAGACCATGGTAAGTATTTATAAATGATAGTTATTTTAAATTAAGCCCTCATTTGTGTGTCTACTCTGTTTGAGGCCCTGGGATAGCTGTTCTAAGGAGCACTGGATTCACAGTGAGGCTGGTGAATATCTTGAATTATGAGGAAGGATATTATTATATCATTGTTTAGCCATTGTTTTCTCATTTTATTATCTTGTGGTACAAACAGCTGTCACAAATATATAATATCCCTAAACTGGTTTAAGGATAAAGTAGTTAATTTTCTCTAAGCATTTATTAGTTTTAACAGTTATCAAATGGTTTATTCTGACACCGAGTCCATCTGTTATAAATGGGCATGAAAATTATTTTCTTCCAAATCACTTTTCATCTCAGTTATGTGTAAAATATATTTTGGACTTTTCCACTAGTAGACATAGTATAGACATAAATATAGACATAGAGATCCACTTCCCTGACCAGTCAACCAGCCAGCCAGCCACCTATCTATCCATACCTGTCTATTTATCCAAATTTTACCAGCTTTAAATACAGTGCCATAGGTCCTAACCTGTTCTCCAAAATAGACTCTGTGAAAATAGGTGCCCTCTACAAGACTAGTAATACATATTACCAGTTCTTTTTCCATAAATTCCTCTGGAAATTCAAAATAATATGAGGACATCCATATGGAGTTATATGAGATTTAAATTTACTAAGCAGTTATAGGCTGATAAAACTAGAAGGGAACTAGTGCAGTCATCCAGAGAAGGAAGTAGGGAATGCAGTCTTTACGCAAATGGAAAAAAAAAAAAAAATCACAGTTACATAAGGCTTAAGTTTTCTAAAAGGACAGGAAACTGCCATAAAGAAATAAATACAAGCTACAGAGCACTGGGGGTGCACAGCACGATTAACATTGCCAGAAGTGACAGAGATACCTTTGTCACATAATAAAATTTTACTCAGATGTTGCTCACTATTTGATAATGTTGCCTCTGAACTTTAGGGTCAATAATAGAAATTATTAAAATTTATTTTAAGTATAAAATTCCATCAAAATACCATGAAATTATATCATATAAAAATCAACAACAAATAACACATTGGGGGAAAGAGCAATATTTAAGTAATTTTTCCCTGACCTCAAGTAATGGCTTCTATTTTATCATATTTTTATGGTTTCCTTGATAGAAGAGTGAGATCAGGAGAAAACCCTTATTTAAGAACACATGGTCACTCGACAGTATTTTTCTCTTTAGATAAGGTTATCTCCTGACTTTTGAAAGATTATTTTGACCGTCATCTTGCTGTTCTCATATAAATCTTATTTTCATCCTGAAATGAGACCAATTCCATATGGAGACCTCGGTTACAAATTATCCATGGCCAAAATCACTATACTGAGAAAACTAGTGTTACTGAATTATGGTATAAAGAAAGTCATTGAAAGGCTTTCCTCTTCAGGTTTCGATTCTCTTAAAGCCTGGTTTAACCCAACTATTCTGTTCATGGACAACCTGGTATGATATAAAAGCACAAGGTTGTTTTTAATTTTTAGCTGTTACTGCTTTTATCTTTATAGGAAAGCAGAGTCGAAGCAAAACAGATAAAACTGTGTGTGTTACAGATAAAAAGATCAAAATATACTCTTTGTAGAGGAAAAAAGTATACTTTTTAAAAATTGTGTTCAGTTAGCCAACATATAATATATCATTAGTTTTTGATGTAGTGTTCAACAACTCATTAGTTGCTTATTATAACACCCAGTGTTCATCAGAGCACCTGCCCTCCTTGATACCCATCACCTGGCTACCCCATTCCCCCACCCCCCTCCTTTCTGTAACCTTCAGTTTGTTTCCTGGAGTCAAGATCTCTCATGGTTTGTCTTCCTCTCTGATTTCTTCCCATTCAGTTTTCCCTCCCTTCCCCTGTGGTCCTCCATGTTATTCCTTATGTTTCACATATGACTGAAACCATATGATAATTGTCTTAAAAGCAAATGCAGCAAAATATTTTTCAATAATATATTTGAATGAGTAAATAAATAAATCTGTCAACTTCCTATAAAAAAGTACTTACAGTGTGAAAAGCAGTGTGCTAGTTGTTGTAAAGGGAGACAAAGATGCATACATTGCAAAAATCATTGGGAATTAAAATCTAATGGACACTCTGGACAAATGAGTAATATTCGGAATCTTCCCATTGTAAAATTTCAGTTTCCCTAGTAGCTTTTTCTTTTTAGCTTGGCTCACAGCATACACATTTTATTTGTGCACGTAGAATGAAGTAATCATCTTAACTGGCAATTTTTCAAATTCTTTGTTCATTTTCTATTCCTATTTGCTAAATAATCCTTCCCTTCCTCATTAACTAGTGATGTTCTACATTATTTGCATATATTAAATACTTATATATGATAGAAACTAAAGGGAGGAGAAATTAAGAAATAGATATGTATATATTTGTATATATACACAATATATTTATATATAATATTTGAGCCATTCTATCCTAATGTATTATTCCAACACTTCCCTTTCTACTATTGTAGTATGTTTTTAAAAATGGTGGGGTTGCCTTACTTTGAATATATTTCTTTTTCAAATGTCTTTGCATTTTGCTTGTTTAGTCCTTCAGTGCATTTTATAAGTTATTTTTTTATTTATTTGGGGTAGTGGTGTAGGGGAGAGTGGCAGAGTGAGAGGGAGAATCCCAAACAGCCTTGGGCTAAGTGGGAAGCTCAATGCAGGGCTTGATCCCATGACTCCAGATCATGACCTGAGCGGAAACCAAGAGTCAAATGCTCAACTGACTGAGCCACCCAGGCACCCCTTCAGTGCATTTTAGGATCCACTTCCTTCCCCTGATTTGTTTAGGATATTTATTGTAAGAGCATTACATTATTTGGCCAAAATTAGTGTTTTTATAGTGTTTGGTTTCCCTGATCATTAATATTATAATTGTACATTATTAGAGTCTTTTAACATATTTTTAACAACATTTAAAAATTTTCTGCATACAAGTCATGTACTTTCCTGGTGAAGGTTTTCATAAAACTACCTAGAGATTTAAAGGTATATATTTTTTCTTTTACAACTAGAACCCCTCTAAAAATCCTATTTTCCATAATTTCCAGGTATGTTATGAATTTTCTAAATTCAAGGTATACTGAATTTTATTTTTTCTGGCGTTTCTAAGCTTTGACTACATCTGCAAAAATGTAAACTGTGTCTTCCAATATTTATAATTCTTATTTCTGTTAAAAGTTTAATCACAGTTAAGAAAGTGATAATACTGTGGCAGTCTTATTAAGGTCCATATTTCAGCAGAAACAAATATTTTTTAACTCTTGTTACAGATGTGAGGCTAAATTCCTTTCTGTATCTCAAGCCCACAGAACTGGACTGAGCTGAGTTCCAGTTTTACTTTCTTCTGTAAAGATATCAGACTTGTTTTGTTCCTCTTAATACCTTGTTTTGTTCCTGTTTTTTTGATAAAACAGGGCAGACAACATTGTTTATTGTCTTCTTTACTACAACTAATGTTTAATCCACAGTAAAAAAATCTATTTTTTCTTTCTTTTACAAAAAATTCGTTGCTCAAAACTATTCAGGACTTGGAGAATAAAACAATTTCTAACTTCCTTAAGGAAATTATTTTTTTCTGAAATTTTCATTGTTTTCACCTCAAATTTTGTGTTGATTTTTCCAAAATCATAATATGGAGCAAATCCCTTGGAAAAAAATCATTTTTGTAATGAACTAACTTCAGTTTTTTGTTTTTTTTTTCTGATAGTTTATACTTGATCATAACAATTTTCCTTTGGTGCCTACTAAGAAATGAACATTATGGTCATGCTGAAGAAATACAAGAAATGTTCCCAGACTGCAAATATACAAGACGGGGAACTATGGAATTTGGGAGTCACCAGGATTTATCAAGCAGGTCTTTGAAGAATGAGTAGCTTTTAAGAAGGAAGATGAAAGGGTTTAAAGTATTGACATACAAGGAAAGAGGGAAATCTGAAAGCCCAGATGTAGGCCACTGGTTAGTGCTGTCCTAGTAAAGAAATGCAGGTGATCCTTGAAAGCTTAAGAACACACCTCCCTTCACTCTATCCCCACCTATACCACTTTTTTTTTTTTTTAAGATTTTATTTATTTATTTGACAGACGGAGATCACAAGTAGGCAGAGAGGTAGGCAGAGATTGAGGAGGAAGCAGGCTCCCTACTGAGCAGAGAGCCAGATGCGGGGCTCCATCCCAGAACCCTGGGATCATGACCTGAGCCGAAGGCAGAGGCTTTAACCCACTGAGCCACCCAGGCTCTCCAGCCTACCTATACTACTCTTAATGATAAATATTTTAGTTTTATTTTTACTCCAAATAAAGTTATTTAAAATGTTATAATGTGAAGTAAGAAAATTTGGTAGAAGTCTTCTATTGTCTCTTACTTTAGGATTACAACCAGAAAAAGGAGGAAAATAAATAATAAATTAGTGACATATTCAGAATCTAAATTTACTCTAAAATGAAGGGTTCACAGATCACATAATGTCTTATATTTAAACATCAACCTTTCTTGTTTAAGAACTTGTATGAACTGATTGGACAACAGAGTAAAATAAACATGCAATTTGTTAGACACCATAGATTTATAAAATCATAGGATTAAGTCTTTAACCTTTATTCATAAAGGATTAGTTTGGAATAAATTTTAAAATTTATTTTAAGAAGATATTTTCAGAATTAAATAGTTTACAATGGCCCAGACTAAAGGGATTCACCTTAGGTTCAATTTAGGAGCAGTTTCTATCATTTACCCATGACAATTCATTTCTAAACAACGTATATTCTTTCATTCTCCAGTTAGTTACAGAAAAGATCTAACATGCACATCTACGTATTTTCAACTGCATCATAATGTATTCATCATATATTTAAATTAGGGAGAACAAGTAATATATCCAAATAGAGTTCTCACTTCGGAGGTACAGAGAAATTAGTAAATTAATGTAGAAGTTGGTTGGGCTCAGTGGGTTAAGCCTCTGCCTTCAGCTCAGGTCATGATCTCAGGGTCCTGGGATGGAGCCCCACATTGGGCTCTCTGCTCAGCGGGGAGCCTGCTTCCCCCTCTCTCTCTGCCTGCCTCTCTTCCTGCTTATGATCTCTCTTTGTCAAATAAATAAACAAAATCTTTTAAAAAATGTAGAGGTTGATTAGTGAAAGATACCTTATTCACCTGAACGACTTTACCTGGTGAGCAGTTTACACACAGTAACTAATTTATAGACTGGGAAAACCTTACCATTTGTTTATTCTCTCTTATATGTTGTTCAAAAACCCTTTCAAAACAGTGTAATAACTTGTAGGCATAGAGATGGGACCATAATAATCCAGATAAGCAATTAAAAAGAAGTGAATTCAGAATTTTATAGCATGTGAAAAGGCCAAGTTTTGTTTAACTTTTATAGTACAACAAGGAGAAATAAGAATCAAAGGAATAAAAAAAAATACAGTCAACGTTTTTATCCCATTTTAATTCCTTTTCCAGAATTATCACTATTTCCTTGATAAAAGGAGAGTATAACCTTAAATTAATGCTTGTAAAAGTCTGGTCTGCAGTTCCTTGAGGTCCCTGAGACCCTTTTAGGCAGTTCATGAAGTCAAAACCATTTTTACGGTAACAGTATGTTACTTGCTTTTTCACTGGATTGGTATTGCGCATCAAATGCACACAAACAATAGTGAGTAAGCTGCTGGTGACTTAAGGCTGTGGCACTAAATTATATCATTAGTCATTATATTCTTCCTCTCCATCCACTTACACTTAGGGAAAAAAGAGCCAGTTTCACTTAAGAATTTCCTTGATTAAACAATAAAAATTATTAACTGTAGTAGTCTTGTCCTTGAGTATATGTCTTTTTAAATATTCTGTGAAACAAAAACAAAAATGGGAAATATACATGGGAAATATACACAGGCACTCTGCTGTGTACTGAAGTATGGTGGTTGTCTCAATAAAAGCACTACAGTAGTCCCCCTTGTCTGGGGTTTGCCTTCCATGGTTTCAGTTATCTATGGTCAACCATAAGAGGCAGATGATCCTCTTTTAATATGTCAGAAGGTTTTTCCTGTCTTTGGCAAAGATTGTATTTTTTTGAACATTGTCAATGTTTGGTCTTATGATTTAAAGTTATTTTTGTGCTGAATTCTTTTAATCAATAAGCCCAGAAGAAGGATTAGCACCTTCTGACATATTGATTTATGCTTCAGTGTAATTGAAGGAAAGGGTTAAGACATTGAATAGCCTGTCTTTTGACACAAGTCAATAAATAAGTATTCCAGTGTAATCAAGGAGAAGGGAATTAGCTGTCATTGGGAACAGACTGTTACAGGAGATACTATGCAGTTACTTGGAATAATCTCTAATCCTCTGAACAAATCTAACAGGTAAGTATAATTATTTCCACCTTATAGGTGAGGAAGCTGAATCTCTCAGAACTGTAACTTTCCTAAGACAGTGAGGGGAAAGAAATAAAGAATTAAGCTTTCTTAATTCTTAAATGTAATTCTTAAATTCTTAAATGTAACAGATAAGGAATTTTACAAGGGTGGAAAGTCATGATGTTCATTTGTTCTCTATTAACTGTAAGGTTAGAAAGAAAATGGTGGGTTTAACGTGCCATATAGAATAAATAATGGGAAACACTGTTGCTTGATAAGACACTAAAGCTGCACCTATCAAATTCCAACACAACTGCCAGTTAAGTACGCTCAATGGAAAAAATCAAACTGTTAATTTGATATAATGTAGACAAAATAATCACTTCATTAAGCAATAATTTCATTTTCCACTTTGGGTTGTTCTTCATTCCATAGAGTTACAACCTAGAAAAATAAATGTACTAATATATGTGCTAACAACCCTTGGGTTCTAAGAATTAGTTTAAACCTAACTTCATGTATTTTCTTCTTACAGCCTTCAAAAGAAGAAATTATGAGAATGAATTAGGTGGAAGTGAAAGTTTAATCCCATAAGGTGCCATTGTTTACAATCCTAGGATTATTCAGTATATTCGAGGTTCAGAAAGTTTATCATAAACCTGAGTAATCATAAATCAGAACTCCAAGAAGTAGTTAGAAAGCTAGAATCAATTCTCTTTCTACATTCAAGACATAGTCTTATAAAGGTAAATATTTAGCTTAAGTCATTGAATAGCAAATGTTTAAAATAGTATTTGTGAGATATGCCACCATACTTCCCTTTTTCTGCATTTTTAAATTTTTATCAAAGTATGAAACAAAAATCAAACCTTTTTAGCTGTAAAGAAGTGGTGAAAGTAACAAAAGAGTAACTTGAAGTACAATTTTTCAGTGATTTCTTTTTGACATTCAGGAAATTAGACAGCTGTTCTAAATGCCTTTTAAAAAAATCAACGCATTCATTGATTTACTTCTCTAACAAGCCTTCAGACAGAAACATAAGGGAAAACAAATCCAGAATTTCCCACATTTGAAGTGTAACGGATGTAGCTTAAAGAAGAAAGAGCTAACAGAAATAATTTTAATTCTCTAATTTGGGTCATAAGACTCAATTCTCTTCATGTCTCACACCAGAGACTCTGTTGCACCTTAGCAGAAGAGCCAAACAGTGGTATTTACAAGTTTTGAGTTAAAACATCATCAATTTTATACACTTCAAGTGAGCATGGACTTGTAAAAGTCTATGATTTATATAACCTATATCAGCCAATAATTTAAGATTTTTGTCTTCAAAATGCTGCTTAATAGTCAACCTAATTTTATATGTTGAAATACATAATGGGCAAGTGCACGTCATAATTTTAAAATAGTTTTATGACTTGGGGCGCCTGGGTGGCTCAGTTGGGTTAAGCAGCTGCCTTCGCTCTGGTCGTGATCCCAGGATCCTCAGACTGAGCTCCACAGTGGGCTTTCTACACAGCGGGGAGTCTGCTTCTCTCTCTCCCTCTGCATCTCCATCAGATTCATGCTCTCTCTCTCAAACAAATAAATAAAATCTTCTTAAAAATAGGAAAAAAGTAGTTTGAGACTTAACTGATAATTTTTTTCTTTTTGTGAATTTTTTAATCTGAAATTTTCTTTCTCTGAAAATTTTAGTCTGACTGAAAACTCAACACTAGTATTTACTCTAACTTTTCCAGACCACCAATTTTGGTGTTACTATGAAATATGTTATAAGACTTTGGTTCTGGCTTTATATTTAGCTTCTTTTATTTAGTTGGCTTAAATGACTACATTAGTTGTTAACAATGAAACTTAATTCATATCGGGTGAGCTAGGGACTACATCTGGGACCTGTTATGACCTGATGCTGCATGGGTTTATTTCAAGGAGAGGAAAAGCATTTTAGTCCCAGCTCTGATTCAGAGATGATTCTGAATTCAGTTATTCTGCAGTATTTGGACCTTGTCCATGTATCAGTTATTACAAATCTTCCTCCCACATCTCGCTTTCCCAATTGGAAATAAGCAAAATGTGTTTTTATCAGTTTCTAAGTATTTAAATTTGCATATGGCACTCAAAAGCATTTTGCTTTGCATTTGCAAACTTCAGCTTCATTAAAAAAATTTTTTTTCAAGTCATGTGTCTTCTTGTGAAGAATTAGACGGAGAACATTTTGTTGTTAATAGTCATTTAAATTATTTGCTGGCTTTTTTTTTTTTTTTTTTCAGTTCCCTGGAAAACACTGAGGGTGTTCTCACAATTTGTCTGGCTTGCCTTTGGAAAATCATGTTGGAATGTGAATCCAAAGCATCAAAATTTGTGAAGGCAGAGTGTTATCCCAAAAGTGTCAAGCCGCCAAATGGTACCAGTTTCAACAGTGATGCCAGAGTATTTTTCAGAAAGACAGTTTTTATTTAAATCCCTGCTTTTCATCCAGCATCTATAGTTGGTCTATTTGTCCCAAAGACAAAGGGCCAGCAGCACCTGAAACTTTTATCTTTCACTTCCTTTGGAAAGTCACTTGACATTCTGCTGCAATATTTTAATTTTATTGTATTATTTACTTACTTTATTAAGTCTCTTATTGATCAGACATCGTTGAAGGAAGATCGATATTTTTGTAAAATTATATATATTTTAGACAAATAATATAATGTCTTTTAAATTTATGTATAAACATCATCTAAAAGATCAAAGACTAGCTTTAGGTTGATTATTTTTTGTCATTTGTTCGCTCCTCCATATATATATTTATCAAGCATATACAAGGTAGTTGCCAGATTTTAGGAAGGAGTATTAAAAGGAATCAAATCTAATCTCATTTCCCTCCATAAAATTTTTGGAAAAACTTAAAAATATAATATTAAATAGATAGCTAAATAAGAGAGGGAGGGAGGAAGAAGGGAGGATGGGTGGAGGGAAAGAGAAGAGAGCAGGGGAGAGAATATAAGGGATAAAAACAAATGCGGCAAAATCCTAATAATTGGTGAGTTCTGGATGATGAATATAAAGGAGTTCTTTGCACTATTCTTATAACTTTTCTGTACATTAGATATTATTTTAAAATAAAAGATTTTGAGTGTCTGTTCTGGAAAAAAAATAGATGAAACATCTAAGGGACTGAGGTTTGGGATGTCTAGAGTTCTCCTCAGTGATAGGAATCACAGCTCAAATCTCATTTATCTCCCTACTATTTCCAGAATAATTCTTTGAACTTGGGAGACATTTAATAAATATATAAACAAAAAGTGCTTGTTTTTTTCTTTGGAATCTCAATTTTCAGGCCACATTTCTTCAGGTTAAGCCATAAAACTATTGCAAACTGCACATGCAATGCACAAGAGAACACATGCAAGAGACACCTCTGTACATGACTGTTTGTGAGCTCAACCACCGGAAGACAGTGGATTTTGACGAATTTCTTGGTCTCTTTTGCTGTCTACTATTAATTTAAAATGATCCTCATTCTCAAACTGTAGGCAAGTTGAAGCTGGAGTTTTATCTTTCTCATCTTTATACACCCAGGGAGGCCCTTACGTGTAGTACGTTGTCAATTCCTGTTTGTTGGTGTATAAATGAAGAAATACAAATGGAAACATTTTTGTGCCAAACATCTTCAAATTGATTTCTCTTATTTTCTTCCTCACACCAAGGCTCCACCGATCTTCATGAGGCCCAGTTAGCCCAGAGTGTAAAATTTGACACATTTGATTCTTTACAACAGCCTTTCTAATTAGAACTGCAATGTTCAAACTATATTTAGGAAAAGGTGTACAAGGATTTGTCCAAAGGAAAGTAGATTTCAAAGCTGGAGAATATTAATAATCAGCTAATATATTTAGCCTGTGCTTAAATAATATCTTTTATTGTGTTTCTTTAAAATCAAAAGCCCTATATTATGTATATGTTTTTCAAATGACATTTGACTAAAAATGTTAAAGGCATCTAAAGAGATGAAAGGCACTTCTGGACTTAGAGAGAGCTCTCAGGTTTGATAATAACATTTTGAGTAATCTAAATTCATACCTATTATCACTTAAGTGAACACTGATGCTGCCACTGGATCTTATACAAATATTCAGATTTTTGTTTTCCTCGTCATTCTGAAGGTTATCTCCCTGGTCGCTCTGAAAAATCAGGTGACAACCATTTCCCATGATGCTTTAAGGGCTGTCAAACTGTCCATCAAGCTGTCACCTGACCAATCGTTCCCATGGTTCTTTTAGACTTCCAGTATGATAAATTGAAAGGCACTATTATCTGTCTGTTGTGAAGAGGAACTGTTTGGGCCTTGATAAGATATCACTACTCCCAGGTGAGAGGCGGCTGACAGCACATCAAGGCAAAACAACACGTAGAAACACTGAACAGGGGAGCACAGGTTTACAAACATCTGTTGTCATTATTTATTACTTCTCTTTGGGCTTAAGTTTCTGACTCATCCTCAGATAATTCAAGAACAGATATTTTGCTTTCTAGCTTGCAAATAACAATTGCTGCTCTTTTCATCTTGGGAGAAAAATCTTAAAATTGAAAACACATCTGCCTACCTTTTGGATTCACGGCACACAAGTGTTCTACCTTGTAACCAACAAGTTCTGTGTTCCTGCTGATGTCATCATTTACCTTTTTTAAAAAAGTATTTGAGAATAACTATTTTTAACTATAATAAATAGTTGGATTGGGGGGACTAAATAATAAAATTAATTACCTAGGTCTTTGAGGTCATTATTAATGTACTAATATGCAAATAATATGAATTAGATTAATTGTCAGCATATATTAATTTATATTTTAGTATTGATGATAAGGTAAGTCCAACATTTCATGAGAAATAAGGTTTGTGATTTATTATTACCAGCTTCACCTTTTAATTTTTCTGAATGATGCTAACATAAATCTAAAAGCTTGAATTTATACACAAGAGACACGAATAGAGGGAAAGGCATTGCCCTCAATGGATCAACTCCATCATCAGAATTGGGATAAGGAAAAATGTAAAGGCACGGGGAGGTTGTGAGGTAAAGGCTTTCTGAAGAAATCTTTCCGGGAAGTGGGAATAGTTTATTAGAGCTATAGAAACAATTTTACATTTAGGATTTAATCTTTGGGCTTAAATATCCAAAAAGATGCCAACAGAAACTTATTAAAAGGTACTAAAAGCTGGATAATTGAATCTTTACTACATGTAAATGTAATTTTGTTCTTTGGAAGCTACTCTCTTTTTCGTGATTTTTCCTTTTTCTTTTCTTTCTCTGTTACTTAAATGACATGTGATGACAGGTCTTCTACGTGCTCTGTGCCCTCATATACTACCATTACATGAATACCTGAAAAGACCTTTGGGAGATCACTCACGGAAGATAATCTGTTGTTATTTATTGTGGAATAAAAGTACTGTAGTTGGTTGCTAACATCACCACCTTGTGTACAAATATTTTTTTGCATGCAGTTTCCTAATGTCATTAAGCAGTATTGTAATGTCATTATACAGTAATGTAGCACTTCGATTAGAGACAACATTTAAATAATTCTGTAATTCAAAATCTGAAAAAAAAATAAACTATGGTTTATTTTTAGTCCTTTGTAATTATTTAACCACCTAGCACTCTTCTTCGTTCATATAAGAAGCAAAAAGGCCCCACAGTCCTCAAGAACTGAGAATTTGTCAAAACAGTCTCTAAAACAATGGCCAGGAATTCAGAGTAAAAAAGAAAACAAAGAATTAAATTTCCTGAATATTCACAATAATACTAACAGTACATGCATCCAGTGCCTATAATATCTATTGGTGAAACTAATTTCAACAATTTTCTCCCTAAGCGGTTTTTAGCTCAACCAATAGGCTAAAATTGGAAATTATTACTTACTTGAAAGTATCATTTTGGTCTCTATCCAAAGATGAGGGGAACCTCTTGATGAGGTTCTGAATATCAAAATTCTTTTTCTAGTGGCTCCTGGCGTGTAAGAATCCCATAACAAATTTTTAAATTTTCAACAGTCCTTGCAGATCAATGAAGTTAAGTTGACTGGATTCCATTACTTTTCCAAAAGGACATACCTTGTGGTCTAATGAAGGAGGTAGTGGCTAGAGAGGAAAAGACCAGAATATTCAATAAATCCAGTGTAGGTCTCAAAGGAGGCAAACAAGCATGCTTCCTGTTAGTTTCTCTCTCACAATAAGACTTCCAACAGATTTCAAGGAAAAAACTACTTCACATTTGGATTTGAGTGTTACTTCTTTCATAATTTCTCAATCCCTCTTTCTCTAAGTGACATTTTATTATAATTTCTTACTTCACATAGCAGCTAAACAAGAGTTGTTATAAGTTGTTGAAAATAGCATCCAGTGCTTTTTTCACCTCTGGAGTTTTCCTCTATGGTTTGATTATATGGTAGAAACTTTAAAATGCTGGGGTGCCTGGGTGACTCAGTTTGTTAAGCGTCTGTCTTCGGCTCAGGTCATGATTTCAGGGTCCTGGGATCATGTGGATCTCCCTGCTCAGTGAGGAGTCTTCTCCCTCTGCCTCTCTGCACCCCCCTAACTCCTGCTCCCACTGTGTGCCCATACACTGTCTCTCTCAAATAAGTAAAATCTTAAAAAAAAAAAAAAAAAAAAAAACCTTTAGGGGCGCCTGGGTGGCTCAGTGGGTTAAAGCCTCTGCCTTCAGCTCAGGTCATGATCCCAGGGTTCTGGGATCGAGCCCCATATCAGGCTCCCTGCTGAGCAGAGAGCCTGCTTCCTCCTCTCTCTCTCTCTCTGTCTGCCTGCCTCTCTGCTTAATTGTGATCTCTGTCAAATAAATAAATAAAATCTTAAAAAAAAAAAACCTTTAAAACTGAACATAGTAAGAAAAAATACTCAAAAGCAAACAAACAAATAAACAACCCAAAGAAACAAACAAAAAATGTTCCTAAAGATTCAAGGCAAAATATAACAATCTAAATTTGTGCGTGTGTGTGTGTGTGTGTGTGTGTGTGTGTGTTTCTTTCTGTCTGTGAGGAACTTGGGTATTTTCAAATGGAAGTTTACTTGACAAGTATAAGAAATTCTACCATATTACCTAATGATTAGTTTAGTTTTCTTCTAATTTTGACTTTAATAGGCTCTTCTAACAAGAGACTAAGAAAAACTTGAAAAGGTAGGTAGCTTCAACCAGATGAATTTGGGGATATTTTTATAATGATAATTTTTCTGATTAATTTGGCAGCAAAATCACAATGTAAGGCTAGATTTCAGTTCCTCTTATTATAAAAACTTCTTATCAAATCTTTTAGCTCTGGTTTTTGACTAACGATTCATGAGGGAGCTATTAAAAGGAGATGGATTAGCTCAAGATTATGTCTCATGATTTTTTTTCTAGACTAAAATCGTATTAACACTATATTCATTGACAGTTTCATAGTTTCCAAAGTCTAAAAATGACCTCTTTAGTGTCAACAACTACACTATGAGGTAGGTAGGGAAGGCACGCAAGTTCAGAGACAGCAAACTGAGGATCGGAGGCACAACAGAGAAATGCTCACAATCATATAGATGTTAGTAAAAGAGCCAGCAAAGAACTCAGGTTTTCTGATTCTTAGCTCAAAGTTATATCCTCTACCCTCATACTGTTCTTGTCTTGTCCTCAAAGATACATTAAAAATGTAGATATTAGAGGTTAAGGCCATCATGGTAGGTGTTTCCCCATATTTGGTGGAAGTTTCTGCATATAGAATTCTAATGCTAGAAAGTCACCTGGTACTATCCTGTCAAAGGTAAAGTAGGGTTCCTGCTTACAACTCCTTGTGTTTTAAGAATCAAACAGGCATTATTGGTAGAATGTTTCATTTAGCTCTGACAAGCCAGTGTGTGCACATTTATACGCATGGAAAATATGTAGAACTTGTGAGATAGCTAATGATTTTAAAAAATGTAAAATAAATTTTTTGAAAGTGTTCCTAAAAAGAATAAAAATCCACAGAAACTCTCTGATTTTACTGAATTCTAAACAAATGTTTCAAGCATTTGATGTTTAAAAGAGGCCTATCACTAATGATCCTTAAAGGGAGGAAATGAACTTGCAAAAGCTTCAGATGTTTGGATGTTTTCCTTTTATGTTGTATCTACTTAGGTCAAGCAATGTGATTTGAATGAAACTGAATTGAACAAAACTCTAATGTAAAACTGAGATTCATTAAACTGTTCACCTTTTTTGACTGGTTACTTGTAGATGTAAAAAGCTGCAAGGGAAATGAAAGACAATGTTTCCATATTTCAATAAGAGTGATTTTTTTTGAGACTACAAAAATAGAATAAAATCACATGTATATTTCTTAAATCTCACTTTAATTTTTTAGCTTACACAGAAGAATACTACTACTTGTGGAAATCACTTAACAATGTCTTACTTTCCCCAAAAGATTCAGATAATGAATCAGACTGATTTCTGTAGGACAAAATGTAGCCAAGTGGTCTATTTGGCATGTGTTTGATCTTACTTCTATACTTGAGACATTAAGAAACTGTCACTTGAATAAAGATGAAAGTGACCAATCCCATCACTACCTGGGAAAGAAAGTAGTAAACAGTGGAATTGATCTAAGCTAACTTTATATCCCAGACTCAAAATTATAACAATGAAGTTCTTTACATGAGCAACTTTGTGAACTGAAAAAAGGGGCTAATTTTTTCCCATGCATCAAGCTAGAGAAATGAAGGGAGAAAATCATTCTTCTCTGTTGGCCTCCTGTGTAACATTTCTTTTCTTATCGTCCCATCTTGTCATATCTTTCTGCAGTTTGAATTACCCTCTTTTCCACAGACTGGTAAGGCAGTGAAAGGATGTTTGTTCTGCTAATTAACTTTATTACCCTGATAACTCCCTGCAGCCTTTTACGAAAACAATTACCGTTACTCCTTTTTTCCCCCCACTGGCAAAAAAAAAAAAAAAAAAGGAAAAAGGAAAAAGAAAAAAAAAAAGACTATTAATTAGAAACGAGGCCCAGGTCCCTGCCATGTTATCCTGCCACGTTCCCAGGCCCTCGAGCAGGATAGCATTACATTGTCAGTAGTAATTTAGCTCTCATCTGTCTCTGCTAATTATTGTCACATTCATCAAATTCATCAACAAAAGTGCTCTCAGAAGGATTGCATATTTGCAGTTAATACAGCATAAACTGGTATTACCCATCACCACATTTGTGATGATGAGAGGGACACAACTTATTCATCCCTAATTAGAGCAAGCTGGGTAATTAATTATGCATTCCGCCTTATTACTTCTGAGTTCCCAGATATTGTTTGTCTAAAAAGGGGGAGAAAGCAGGAGAGAGAAGCCTGAAAATGCAAAAAAAAAAAAAAAAGGGTGATGTGTTTTGTCACATGCGCTATGCCATAATTCCCACCTGACAAACTAGCTGAATCAGTGGAAAATTGCGAGTTGTCAGCAGCAGAATAAACTGCCGTAATAGCTGATTAATGATCAGCACCTGTGACAGGTGCTGTACGGGACTGTAAACTTGGTTTGATTAACAGTCACTGGACGAATAAATATTAGTGACAGTCAGTGGAGAGCAAGTTTGCTTGTTTTCTTCCCTGTTAACAAATCGCACACATTAAAGTTATTGATATTTCTGTCTGAGACACTCTATTTTTTTGTAGTTATCTGGCAACATTGGCAGTGAGGTATAATAGATTGCTTCTGTTCTGTTATTTTATTTCAGAATTAAAATTGTATTTTGACAAAATGACCTGTAGGGTTTAAATCTACCAGGTGTGGAAGAAAAGACTAAAAAAGGACAGGATTCACAGTTGCGTTAATTTATGCTCACCTGCTAGTAATCTCCGTGTGTGTACATATACACATCTACTCATTCTATCCATTTGCATGTAGGTACAATCACTATTAAAGAATGTTCATAACTTAAAAAAGCACAGACATACATTTAGGGTGTGTGAGGTTACTTATGTAAAAAAAAATTAATTGACTTTTTTTTCCCAGAGCTGAGTATTTCCCCTAAAAACATTGGCACTGTGAGTGCTCCCGGCCATGTGTCTCAATTCCAGGCTGATGAGACCATCTTCTGAGGCAAATTCAAAACTGCTGCCAGTTTGATTTCTTTTCCTGAATTGACCAGTTACAGATTGGTCAGATGGTGATACCGCTTTGAGCTGACTGATTATTAACCAAGAGTCAAATTATGTGCATAGACAAGCAAAATGTGAATGATGGGAAGAACCCATTCCCTCTCTCTCTTTCTCCTTCTGTAGACTTTCTGTCCTTTAGGTTATAATAAAGGAAACCATTAGACTTCACTGAAGTTTTGGCTTGTGTAGAGAATGGTTAGGATTGTTTTGGAATCCTTAAGATCTACTTCCAAACTTTGGCCCTGCTGACTAGCTGTGTGAATTTGGGTAAGGTACTTCACCTAATTTTTCAGTTTCCCAACATTAAACGGGAGCATTTCCAAGCTCTGGTACAGTGTTACTGTGGGCTTAAATGAGATAAATGGTGTGTAATAAGTGCTTGTGTATACCTAAGTACACTAGCACAGTGCCCAGCATACAAAGCGCTCAATAATTAACAAATGAATTATTATTAACACAGCTGCTTGAAATTTGAGTAGTCATCTTCAGTTTCTGTTTCCCATTGTAAAATGTCCTAAGAATGACTAATTACCTTTTTTCCTTTGCATACTCTAAAATGAACAAAACAAAATTTAATGCTCACTTATCCCTGACTGAAAACTGAGAAAAGATGAGAGACGTCGCTTGGTAGCAGATACCCCAAGGTGTTACTCTGAGTTATTTAGCTGTTTTTCAGCAGCACAAAACTGGGAATTGACAGGGTGGGGCAGATGCTAGAAGGCAGTTGTTTCTCTCCAAATTTCCCTAAGAATGTCTTCAGAAACTTCTGGGGTGATGGTAGAGACAGATCTGTGTAATGTTTACTGAGCACACTCTCATATTCTGGTAGAATTGAAATAGTAAAAAAGTAAGCACAGAAAACAAAAACAAAAATAACATCAAAGCAAGTGCATTTTGATGATTTAGTATATATTTATTTTGATATTAATAATCTAACAGAGAATGAAAGTGATGAAAGAACACAGAAAGGCAGTATGGTGCAATTACAGTTTTTGAAACAGCATTGAGAAGTAATAAAAGTACCATATTTCAGGGCACCCGGGTGGCTCAGTTGGTTTAGCGTCTGCCTTTGGCTCAGGTCATAGTCTCTGGATCCTGGGATGGAGCCCAGGGTCAGGCTTCCTACGGGGAGTCTGCTTTCTCTCACTCTCCCCAGCCCCCGGCCCTGCCATACTGCTCATGCTCTCTCTCTCTCTCAAATAAATAAATAAAATCTTTAAAAAAAAACTGTCATATTTCTGGGACATTAGGGAGTATGTACCTATTAGATCACACTTAATATCTAAAGCTAATTTATTTAGATAAAAAGAAATGAAAATAAAGGAGGCTTATAGCTTTAGTTGTATCTATACCTATCCTAAGAACATTCAGGAAGTAGTTTTCATGAAGAGTCAGAATGATTTTTTTTTCTTTTAATAGTGTATCTAATTCACTTTTAAATTTTAAAAGTATTTCTTATAGAACTTTCAGAAAAAAATAGCAAAGTTTAATAGTAAAGTAGATCACCCTTGTCTGATCATCACCAAAGCAGTTGCCTTCAAGAGCCACATCCTGGAGTAATCTGGGAGAATTTTTATTTTTTAAATAAAGATATCAGGATTCACCATCATATTCTCATTTTATTGGTCTTGGGGAGCCCCATGGGCATTGGCATGTTTAAAAATTCCCCAGTTGATTCTGATATATATCCAGGTTTTAGAACTAGAAATAAATACACAAAATTAAAAACTTACGTAGTAAGATTTAACGTACAAAGTAAAATTTCTTTCAGATTATAGAACCAGTAATTGTGAAATGGATGTCTGGAAATTGAAGCGAATCACATGTAGAAGCTTTAGAGTTATCTGAGGTTACTACTGAAAGAATCATGATCGAAACACTTTTTTCCTAATTAAATCAATCAGAGAGAAAAACATCTAATAATTCAAACAGTAAGGATGATATCCTGAATTCACCAACTCACTTCATATCAATAACTAGAATTGCAGGGTCAATTGCCTTATCTCATTGGGGGGAAAAAACAACAAACCATCGAAGGTGGCCAGATCACTTCTCTGGCTGATGGATGAACTAGACAGTGGCAGGGCTGACGGGTGATTGTGGCCTGCTTCCAAGTCAATACCATGCTGCACAACTGGTGACAGAAAATCAAGAGACCAGAATATTCCTGCCATTTGGCACATAGAAACATGGCTTAAAAATCAAGTAATAGCCACTCTATGCCTCCTTCTGTCTGCATTTTGGGTGCTTTGATCATTCTTGTTGCATATGATTGCACGGTTTAGGAGGACTCACTGGTTTATCACTTCCTCGTTGCTTTTCATGGTCAGATGACCCGGGTAACCACATAAAATAAACTGAAAATTGCCTGTTTGAGTAAAACACTGGTATTCCAGATTATGAAACAGTTCATTAGGAGGTAGCTCACTCTCTGTTAAATTCTACACTCATGTTCTAGAATTCCTGTGTTTCTATAAAGTCTTAATTTAAAATTTTAATTATTAAGAAAACGGAATGGGGACACCTAGGTGGCTCAGTCAGTTAAGGGTCTGCCTTTGGCTCGGGTCATGATCCCGGGGTCTTGGGATTGAGTCCCATGTCGAGCTCCTTTCTCAGGGAGGAGGCTGCTTCTCCCTCTGCCTGCTCTGCCTGCCGCTCCCCCTGCTTTGCTCCCTCTCTCTCTGACAAATAAATAAATATTAAAAAAAAAAAAACTGAATGGTACGTCATCAAGCTTGCTCAAAACGAAAAAGTAATCTATCTCTGGACATTTGAAGTTGAAAGTCTCACTTGGCACAGGGGATTTTGGAGTGGGTCAACAGGGAATACCTCACTTCACAGAACAAATTGATCCTACTGAATTTTTCATAGCCCATGACAAGGGTGGGAAAACTATGGCCAGTGGGAAAATCTGGCTTGCCACTTATTTTTGTAAGGCCTTGCAAGCTAGGAATGGTCTTTACGTTCTTAAGTGATTGAAAATCATTAAAAAATATTTTGTGACATGAAAATTATGTGAAATGCAAATTTCAGTGTCCATAGATAAAATTTTTTGAACATAGCCATGCTTATTTGTTTTCATATTGTCTATGGCTACTTTTTTATGAAAATGGCAGAGTTCAGTACTTTCAACAAAGACAGTACATTTCACAAAATTGAAATATTTGCTATTTGTCCTTTCCAGAAAAAGTTTGCTTGTCCCTCTTCTAGAGTAGTGTTTCTCAAAGTTTAATTTGCATACAAATGTGGGATCTTGTTAAAATACAGATGTGATTCAGCAGGTCTACAATACGTAAGATTTGATTCAGCATTTCTTTTTTTTTCCTTTTTTTAAGATTTTATTTATTTGTCAGAGAGAGAGAGTACAAACAGAGGGAGTGGCAGGCAGAGGGAGAAAGAGGGTCTCCAGTGGGCAAGGAGCACAAGGCAGAACTCGATCCCAGGACCCTGGGATCATGAACTGAGCCGAAGGCAGACACTTAATTGACTGAGCCACCCAGATATTCCTGATTCAGCATTTCTATTAGGCTACCTGATGATGCTGAGACTGCTAGTTTGAGGAACATACCTTGAGAAGCAAAGTTGTAGACCATGATCCTCACTATACAGGCTCACAAGACTGATGTCAGTCTGACCAAGAGCAGAGCTTTCAAGAGTGGATTCATATTATTAACTAAGCTCACAAGATTGATACAGAAACCTAGAAATGGAATTTATTAAATTATTTTTTAAAAAGATTTTATTTTTTTATTTGACAGAGATCACAAGTATGCAGAGAAGCAGGCAGAGAGAGAGAGGGAAGCAGGTTCCCTGCTGAGCAGAGAGCCCGATGTGGGGCTCGATCCCAGGACCCTGAGATCATGACCTGAGCCAAAGACAGAGGCTTTACCTACTGAACCAACCAGGTGCCCCTAATTTATTAAATTATTAATGAGTAATATGATAGGGACCACCCCAGAATCTTCTGCTCCTATAGACATGCTATCTGAGATGTCGAATTAGAGCAAAAGGACAAGAAAGGACAGGAAACAGCAGGAGATAGTTGTGTGTTTAGACTGCTCAAATAGAGGCTAATAGATTTTCTAGCTCACTGCTGCTGGCACCAGAGTGGTGGTTTTAAAATGTACCTGGGATTTGTTTTAATCAGGTATAGTAAGACACACAGACATGGAAGTAACTGTTACAGAGGAAGGAATTTTTATATTCACAGATCCCTAGAGATAGGAGGCACAGTAAACCATGTGGGGGCAGGCACAGAAGGAGGCATCAGGTTGGTCAGGAGGCAGAGGAAGCAAGGGAAAAACATGGGCAAGAGACTTTATTGTGGTTGTCCAGGGAAGGAATGGAAGAGGCAGGATAAGCAGGTTTAGGATTGGTTTGTTTTAATAACTTCAGCAGCCTCTGGAATTGAGGGGCTCTCTCCTATCTGGCACCTAGCTCTGGAGTGATTAGGGCAGATGGACAGTGGCCCATAAAAGCTAAGTATAAGACAGAGTTAGGGGTATTGGCATTGATTAGGTTGGATTACATATGAAAGTGTACTCTCCTTGAGTTTTTTGCTCTCTAAGAATTAGCTAGCCCTGGGTAGAGTCACCAACGCCCCAGATGTCAAAATGACAGGAAACAGAAAAAAATAAAAAAAAATTATGATTAATAGCAGGTCCTTGGACCAGGGCACCCTTGTCTAGGATGATAATGGGATGGACACTGCCTATACACCCCTCTTTGATTATTTGTTTGTTTTCTGTTTTTGTAGTTGACTGACCTCCTTTCTAATTGACACATTTTTCCTTTAGATCTGCTCATTCTTTTAGGTTATGGAGAAGTCCTTCTGGTCTGGGCATCCTTCAGCCTCTTTTAATTGATTTTGTGTGTTGATTATCAAGTTCAACATGGCTCTAATCGATAGCATGTTAATTACCTAGTTTAACTCAGAAAACAATATTATTTTGCTCACTACCAAGTTGGAGAGAGATACAATATAGTGCCTAATATAGACAACACCATATTTTATGTGACAACTTCAACTTAATATGACTATTTATACACTTATAACACCCTACTTCAGACTATAGAGCCCTCAATCTCTTCCAGAGGGTCACAAATTAGTGATGGTAACATTTAAGTGGTGGATCTGATTGGGAGTCATTTTTTATGACACTATGATCACTTAGAGGATGGAGGTAACACTGTGATCATCTATAATCTTCTGTAGATACCTGCTTTCTCCATAGAGATGCCTACAGGCCACAGGGAGAGAGAAAAGTTGTGGTAGATGCCCTTTTTGCAATCAACCCCAACATCTACAGGCTGATTTTGGGTGATCTTTCTGAGAGTCCTGCCCTAGCCACTCTAGCCAAAGAGAATTGCCAATAGTGGCAGTAACTTCATTCCACCTCTCATTTTCATCACACAGCAATTCCCTAATCTGGGTTCACTGTTTATTATTATCTTACAAAATTATGCCATGCCATTTTAAAGGATTTCCCTGTAAATTTCATTTTAAATATGTCACAACTCTAAAATTGCTAAGAGTAGCACTGAGAGAACAAGATCTGTCTACTCACACTAATTACTGTGTGACCATGATCAAATTACTTCTCTCTGGCCATCAGTTTCCTCATCAAAAATAGAAGGATGTTAGATTATAGGACTTTCACAAACTCTTCCAGCTTTAAACTGCTAAGCTCAACTGGAATGTTTCTGTAAAATATGCATAAACGGGTTTATTTCTTTATTTGCCCCCCTCTTGGCATATGCCATACGATAATCCAGACCTCCACTTGGCTTTTATTTCTTTTTTCTGGTGTTTCTATAACTTGTTTAGAAGTCTATTCCCGGGACGCCTGGGTGGCTCAGTTGGTTAAGCGGCTGCCTTCGGCTCAGGTCATGATCCCAGCGTCCTGGGATCGAGTCCCACATCGGGCTCCCTGCTCAGCAGGGAGCCTGCTTCTCCCTCTGCCTCTGCCTGCCACTCTGTCTGCCTGTGCTCTCTCTCTCTGACAAATAAATAAATAAAATCTTTAAAAAAAAAAAGTCTATTCCCAATTTTCTTCATCAAAAAAGGGAAAAGGTTATAAAATTTGGGGGGGTGGTTATCTTATTTGGCTTTGTATCCCCCAGATTTTGTACATATGGTCCATCTGATAGGTGTTGGTTGAATTACATAATGTGGTAGTACCCTCAAATACTGGAAAATGGAATCTTAAAAGGTTGAGAGCCTATAGCCTTGCACAATAAAGCAGGACTTTCACAAGCTACTTGATTTGATGTGCAGTAGTTGTTGGAATCATATTGCAGTAACTACAGTTTATAAAATTATAAAATAATTTTGTTTCTCTGGATACACCAAAAGAGTAATTTGACTTTAAATTTCTTAATAAGGTGATGAGGTGGCCAAGTGGTTAAGGTGATGGACTGCTAAATTTCTTAACAGTATATTGTATTTCTGATAATTAAATTAATTTCTGATAGTTCTATAATTAGGTTCTTTCTAAATCCTATAAGGATCAAGGCAATTTTTGCATTGAGGTTGGAATTTTCCCATTTTTCATGGCTTATAGGAAGGAAGATAGTCCACTCAGAGTAATTTCAAAGCCATACTTACATATGCTTTGTGGGATTAAAAAAAATCTTCAGAAACATATTTTTCTCTTCTTAATGCATTTCCACTTGTATGCAATGATTTTGATCAGAAAACTAAAATGCAGCAGTGGGTGAGCATGGGGGATGCACTGAATATAGAATCGGTGCCAACAGATGCAAAAATGCCATGGAAATCTTTGGCCCAGAAATAATAGCTTACCAAAATACACACACACAGTTGTTGGACTCTTGAACAGATACACAGCCGTCTGTATAGACAACAGTGCTGTTGGCCAAGAGTCCCGGAGGCAGGCCAACCTCCCATCCAGATGCCACTGCCAGTGAGGAGCCATTTGGCATCTACTTCTCTGGCTGCCAACCTTCTTTCCCATTCTCTGGCATGAATTTTCACAGGGGCTGCTCAAGGAAATTAAGACTCTGAAGACTTCTGTATTAATATGCTGTAACAACACAGTGCCACAGGAGCCCTTTATGCTATTTGAATGTTTTATCCCTTGATTTTTCTTTTAAGTGTCAAAGAAACCTGACTTCTATGTATTTGCCTACAGATAAATGCAATTGCTTTGGAAATTAAGAATGATCTATTTTGATTTCTGCATGGAGCCAGCTTTCCTTAACCCAGAAATACTTTGAAAATGTTTAAAACACTACCAATTTGAAGTACATAGCAGAGAAAGAAAGAGAGAAAGGAAGGAAAGAAGGAACAAAGGAAGAAATAAGAAAAGAAAGAAAAGAGGAAAAAGGAATAAAGTGTATTCATTCTTTGGGAGAGTGAAAGCAATTGTTCACATCTCATCAGCCCTAGTAAAGTGAACACTAAGAAATTTCCTACTGTTCGGAAGAATTCAATAAGCTCACTTTCTTTTTCAATGAGAATTGAAGAGGTTATCAATATACTTCCATGAAAGTTTGCTTGTGACACCAACTTCGACGGGGGCGGGGGGAGGGAGGGAATCAACATGAGCACTGTTTTCTCACCTTGTAATCTCATCAAATTCCAATTTCTGCTTATGTGAGGTTGTACTTGGCACTGGCACCATTTAATACTTCCCAGCCCTTCCAGGAGAAACTTCTTTACCCACTGCCTGTGTATCTCCTCCCTCACATCAGTGGGGTGGGCAGCCAGACAGAACCTGCTGGAAGAGTTGCTTACTTTTTTTTTCCTGCAGCTACTGTATAAGAGCAATGTTTTGAGATTCATCTGATCAAAGGGGACAATTATCAGAGGATATCATAGTATCTGATGATTTTGATGAATTCAGAAACATGTCATAGTTCAAATCACATATTTTAATTTGCACAACAAATAGTACTTTAAATTTAAACTTCTGTAGTGTCAATATAAAACATTAAACTTCTATTTCATGCTTCAAGAGGAAAGGATAAGCAGGAGGTCCAGCTTACATGGCTTATCTTGGCTCTGCTCGCTAATTTTGCATAAACGGAACACGTGAACTGGGGAAATATTTTTTGTGGGTGCTCCATATTCTTTCGCCAATTTGTCCACAAAAGTACAATAAGCTCTTGAAGTTGACTTGTTAGGGTTTTAGTCACAAAATAAGTGACCTTAAACATACAAGAAGGAATGCTTTCCCTGGATACATTCAGCGGGGCTGCCATATTAACTTTATTTGAAGCAACATAAATTGCTCTGAGATCTCTAAGTGTCAGTGACATTGATAAATCATCCTAGAGAGATATGAACAAATGAATCAAATGCTCATCATTGCATTCAGGAAAGATAAACATGTTTACAACAAGGAATAATATATCAGACAGCCTACTTATGTAATGCTGTGTCACATAAAGATTTCTTGATGAGCCATACAAAACTATCCAGGTATAAATTGTGTGAGTAATGCATGGAAGAGACAGCTTAATCATAGAAAAGCCTGTGGCTAAGGTATACTGTAGAAACCATAATATTTCATCTCTTTTTTTTTTTTTTGACAAAAAAGTCTGTTCAGTATTAGAGTTAGGTGCAACTATTGGCTTCCCAAACATACTTTAATATTAATAAAATCTTCTATTTTTCCATTACATAAATGTGATGAAATTGTTACTGACTATATCAAAGTGATGTTTAGGTAAAGTTCTTCAATAATATATATAAAAAAACCCTGGCTGTATAGAAAGCAACAGTTACACAGGGAAGCCTCCAACTCTTGATTTCGGCTCAGTTCATGATCTCAGGTTGTGAGACTGAGCCCTGTGTTGGGCTCTGCATTGATCTGAGATTCTATCCCTCTTGCTCTGCTCCTCTCCTCATCCCCTGCTCATGCTCGCTCTCTCTTTCTCTCTCTCTCTCTCAAAGAAAGGAAAAAGAAAAGTCGCTACACAAACACATAGAAAATGGCAATATTAGTTGTCTGATATCTCCTTAGGAATTTTCTAATTGACCAAATGAGGCCTGCTGCATTTACTCTGTATTATCTTCTTTTATGATTTCCTCTAATCATATATTTTAGAAGAAAACCAACTGGTATTTTCTCTACATAATATTCCACTTTCTGTTTCAAAGAAAGAGAACATGATTTATTTTTCTTTGGGAACAGTAACCACTACAAAAAGCATCTTTCCCCTTTGTGAGTTAGGAAAGGGGCAAAATTAATGGAGCGATATTCTTTTTCCACTCACTGTGGTAAGAGGAGTAGCACTGGTCAATGCTCTCTTCTCTCTCTGCCTTTTCTTTATCTGCCTTTGAGTACCAGCTTTCCCTTTATCCTCCCGTGGACCATCTGTGTACCTACAGATATCTAGACAGACATCAGCAGATCCCAGCAATGGCTACAACACCGCTCAGGCCTTCATCCCCAAATGAATACTCCAGACTTTGCCAGGATTGACAATAACCTTTCTCACAAATATGTGCTACCTGAGAGCCTTACAATAAATTTCGTGTTCCCAGTGGCATGTGAGAGACCGGCAGTAATTACTTGGGTATGCATTTTTATGCTTTTGTCGAACATTTACAAGGGTATTTTCAATTATGTTGTATAAACACTAATTTTGAGGACTGCTAACAACAACAATTCTAGCTAAATTTGTTAAGAACTTAGTATGTGCTTTACATATATTTTCTCATCCAATGCTCACAGGTAGTATTAGCATTATTTCCATTTTATGGATGAGGAAAGTGAGGATTGAAGAAGTGTTGTGACCTGGCTAAGCAGTGGAACTGGAATTGGAAGCCAGCAGTCTGACGCTGGAGCTCACACCCTCAGACAGAACAGCATAACTGTTAGGTGAAAAATGGATGTTGGCGTCAATGAATTTGGAAATGCAGAGTTAAACTAAATTTAAAAACTTCTTTCTTGCAGTTTCTCAGTCTTTAATATGCCAGTGGACACTGACTCTCCCAAGTGAAGTACAACACGCAGTATTTCCTAAACTAACTGAACCATCGATAGCTCAAGTGCTTAGAGCATGAACGTCTAGTTTCAGATGCCAGTTTTGACGCTTGCGATGTTTGTAACCCTGGGCAAGTGATTAACCTCTTATGAAGTTACTTACTCACCAAAAGAAGATTTAATTATATTTAGCAAGTTGTACCCACCAAGGCAGAAGAATGGCCAACATGTTTCTGAGTAAGTTTTCAGAAGGAGTTGAAAAAGGATTTTTCATTAACATTCAATTAATGAAAAATGTTTAACTAGAGCATCTTTTTAAAAACAGTTTTATTAATCAGTGCTTGACTGTCTCCTGAGACTTTACTGATTTAAAGTTATATTGTAATATCTTTTAAAGTTTTTCAGGTATTTACACTAAAAAGAAGGTAATATTAATTACAATCGTGTTCTCAATAATTAGTACTTTTTATAGTAATAACTTCTCTGGATGTTTGTATTATTTACTTTAATTACCCTTTCATAATTTTAAATATGGGTTTTTAAAGTGATACATATACATATGTAAAAGAGTAGGGCAGAGTTCCCTAAACTTTCTTGGTATTTTTTTTTTCACAGTGCCCCTAAATCAAAGGAAATACTTAATAGCTTCATTTATTAAGCAATAAGGGTCCAAAGAACTTAATAAATATTTATGTCTTAACAACTTAGTAGCCTTTGCAAAAATAACACACACAAATTGAAAGAAGAAATACTTTTATTTTAATCCTAAATAATCACAATTACTTACTAATGGGATGTGTGCACCTGTTGGCTCCTGCAAAACTCCTCAATCCTTGGAATCAGATTGGTTCTCACTTCTCTTTTTTATTATTCTTATTTTTTAAATTTAAAATTTAGGTAGTTAACAAACAGAGCAACTTTGGTTTTTGGAGTAGAATTCAGTAACTCATCACTTTCACACAACCCCCAGTACTCATTATAACAAGTGCTCTCCTTAAACACCCATCACTCATCTAGCCCATCCCCCACCCCCTCCCTCCATCAACCCTTAGTTTATTATCTATTGTTAAGGATCTCTTATGGCTTATTTCCCTCTCTCCTTTTTTTCTTTCCCCTCTTCCCACATGTTCATCTGTTTTCTTTCTTAAATTCCATACATGAGTGAGATCATATGATATTTGTCTTTCTCTGACTTCCTTATTTCACTTAGCTTAATACACTGTAGCTCCATTCATGCCATTGCAAATGGCAAGATTTCATTCTTTTTGATGGCTGAGTAGTGTTCCATTATATATATATACTACATCTTTGTCCACTCATCAGTCCATGGACATTTGGCCCTCCCCAAGTTTGGCTATTGTTGATAATACTGCTATACACATCAGGATTCATGTACCCCTTTGAATCAGTATTTTTGTGTCCTTTGCGTAAATACCTACTGCTGAAATTGCTGGATCATAGGGTAGTTCTATTTTTAACATTTTGAGGAACTGCCATACTATTCTCCAGAGTGACTGCACCAGTTTGCATTCACCAACTGTGTAAGAAGTTTCCCCTTTCTCCGCATCCTCAAAAACACCTATTATTTCTTGTGCTGTTAATTTTAGCCATTCTGGCAGGTACGTGATGATATCTCATCGTGGTTTAGATTTGTATTTCCCTGATGATGAGTGATATTGAGCATCTTTTCATGGGTCTGTTAGCCATCTGGATGTCTTCTTTGGAAAACTGTTTATTCATGTCTTCTGCTCATTTCTTAACTACATTATTTGTTTTTTAGGTGTTGAGTCTGAAAAGTTCTTTGTAGATTCTGGATATTAACCTTTTATCAGGTATGTTGTTTGCAAATATCTTCTCCCGTTCTGTAGGCTGCCTTTTAGTTCTATTGATTGTTTCCTTTGCTGTGCAAAAGATTTTTATCTTGATGAAATCCTAATAGTTCATTTTTACTTTTGTTTCCCTTGGCTGTGGTGATGTGTCTAGTAAGAAGTTGTTATGGCTGAGGCCAAAGAGGTTTCTGCCTGTGTTCTCCTCTAGGATTTTGATGGTTCCCTATCTCACATTAAGGTCTTTCTTTCATTTTAAATTTATTTTTGTGAATGGTATAGGAAAGTGGCCCAGTTTTATTCTTCTGTGTTTTGCTGCCCAGTTTTCCCAACACCATTTGTTGAAGAGACTGTCTTTTTTCCATTGGCTATTCTTCCCTTCTTTGTCGAAGACTAGTTGACCATAGAGTAGAAGGTCCAATTCTGGGTCTTCTATTCTGTTCCATTGATCTATGTGCCTGTTTTTGTGCTAGTACCTACTGTCTTGATGATTATAGCTTTGTAATATAGCCTGAAGTCTGGAATTGTGATGGCACCAGCTTTGGTTTTCTTTTCCAACATTCCTTTGACTCTTTGGGGTCTCTTCTGGTTCTATACAAATTTTAGGATTATTTGTTGCAGCTCTGTAAAAAAAGTTGACAGTATTTTGATAGCGATTGCACTGAATGTACAGATTGCTCTAGGTAGCATAGACATTTTAACAATATTTGTTCTTCCAAAAAAATCAATATTATTTGAAAAAAAAAAACAATATTTGTTCTTCCAGTCCACGAGCATCAAACGTTTTCCATTTCTTTGTGTACTCTTCAATTTCTTTCATAAGAGTTCAATAGTTTTCAGAGTACAGATCTTTTACTTCTTTATTTATATTTATTCCTAGGTATCTTGTTTTTGGTGCAACTGCAAATGGGATCGATTCCTTGATTTTTTTTCCTGCTGTCTCATTATTGGTGTATAGAAATGCAACAGATTTCTGCACATTGACTTTTATCTTGTGACTTTGCTCAATTCATGTATGAGTTCTAGCAATTTTTTGGTAGAGTCTTTGGGTTTTCTACATGTCTTCATGTTTCTATCATGTCTCTGCAAATAGTGAAAGTTTGATTTCTTCCTTGGCAGTTTGGATGCCTTTTATTTCTTTTTGTTGTCTGATTGCTGAGGCTAAGACTTCCAGTACTATGTTAAATAGTAATGGGGTTCTCACTTTTCTTATTTCCTGTTCCACATTGGTTTTAGTATAGTTCTTGCTTTTTATCAAAGCAATCACAGAAAACTCAGCTTTACAAAGATCTGAGATCACCAAATGGCATGCAGAACAATCTAATGTTGAAGCTACAGACCACCTAGAGCTTGTTGTTTGCTGTATCTGTATTTCCTTCAAAAATATCAATATCCTACCATACTCCTTGTGAGTTCACTATAGCACTCTGGGAAAACTTTACACACAGTTTGGGAATTGTGGGATTAGGGTACAATATATGATATCCTATCTTTTAACATAAAAGTATTAAAGTATTTAAAGTGTGTTATTTATATGCATCTGTGTATGTGTGTGTGAGAGAAATCCTGTTATTTAAAACTCAAACTGACTGTAGCCTTTTCCATTTTCTAAGAGAGGTGGCCTGATTCATTTGAGGAAATCAAAACATCTCTATGTTGTTCTTTTACTTTTTGGTGGAGGGAAGTTGGAAGGGACAGACCCAGCACAAGAATGAGTCTGTTGATATGCAATGGGACACCAGAACCTAGTTTATAATAGAGTAGAAAGAACTAAACTGCTCTCCATAATAAAGCAAGCAGTGGAGTGAAAGTAAGAGGGGGATATGCAACATGATAGGAAACTACACCTCCACTCAGCACAAAGGGCTGAGCAGATTTTTTTAAGAATACTGAAATCTGATATTCTATGCTGTTATGTTACTGGGTTATGAACCCAAACCATTTCCCCAAATTTTTCGTGTAGTTTTTTCCCACACACATGCCTTGTGTAATTGGTATTTTGGTGGAAATCAAAGAGGGCTGAGGTTTACCCTTGGATCAGCCTAGAAGAGAGAGTAAGAAGTTATGATGTATGAGTGACATTGAGAACTGTGGAGATAGGCTCTCAAAGTCAGAAGTGACTACAACAACCAAGTCACCAGAGATGCCCAGAAAGCTTGGGTAGGAGGATGGGAGGCTTGACAAGAGATGTGGGTCATGAGACACTGATCAGGGGCCACAGCCTGGGATAGAGGGAAGAAGTCATCAATGTAGAAACTGGAGTTGGAGGATATTAGGAGAAGGAAAGAATAAATGAATTGGTGGAATTCGGAGGGGGAGATGAACTATGAGAGACTGTGAACTCTGAGAAACAAACTGAGGGTTTTGGAGGGGACAGGGGTGGTGGTTAGGTGAGCCTGGTGGTGGGTATTAAGGAGGAAACGTATTGCAAGGAGCACTGGGTGTGGTGCATAAACAATGAATCTTGGAACTCTGAAAAAATAAAATAAAATAAAATAAAATAAAATAAAATAAAATAAAATAAGAAAAAAGAAAAGAAACTGGAGTTTTGCAGATAATTTTGACCTAGTGGGAGGAGCTGAGAGTAGAGACCAAACTATTTTTGGTGAGTCAAGGGACTTGGTCCCAGATGGAGGGCCAACACAAATGTGTAGTCTGGATCCATAAGCAGAAGTGGCATAAATTATAACCTAAGAAAGCAGAACTGTTCAGGCTAGCAGTGAAGATTTTATACCAGACACTTGACAGAATCAATGATCCCTTCCTTTTACTCAGCCTAATTTTGGTCCTGCTAGAGAAACAATGATGCAGAATTTCACTACTACAAGAGACCCAGACACTAAGCAAACAGTTGTTATATGTCACAACTATCCTCAACTCAATACATTATGATATCCAAAACTCTCTCTGGATAAAAAAAAACAAACAACAACAACAACAACAAAAACAAACAAAAACAAAAACAAAAAATAAACCTAAGCTCAGAAAACTAGGAAGTGAAGGGAAACTCCTCAACATGATAAAGGGCATTAATGAAAACACCCATGGCTAATATACTCAGTGGTAAAAGAATAAAAGTTTTCTCCCTAAAGTTATGAACAAAATAAGAATACCCTTCTATTCAACATTGTATTAGAAGCTCTAGCCAGAGATACTAGACAAGAAAAGGGAAATTCAAAGAGAGAAAGAAAGTAAAACTATCGTCATTCACAGGGGACATGATCCTTTGTATAGAAAATCCCCCCAAATACAAAAGAAAACTACTACAGCTAATAAACAAATCTGGCAAGTTGCAGAATACAAGATCAACCAACAAAAATTAGTTGTGTTTGTATATGAAAAAAGTTAATAATATGAAAAGAAAATTAAGGAGATAATTTCACTTAAAATAGTACCCGAAAGAATAAAAGACCTAGCAATAATTTTAACTAAGGAGTGAAAAACTTGTACATGGAAAACTACACAACATTGCTGGAAGAAATTAAAGAAGATCTAACTAAATGGAAAGACATCCCATGTTTATGAATAGAAAGCCTCAACATTGTTAATATGTCAATACTATTCAAAACTATTTACAGATTCAATGCCATTCCCATAAAAATTCTGACAGCATTTTCTTCCCCAGAAATGGGAAAGCCAATTCTCAAAATCATATGAAATTGCAAAGGGCCCAGAACAGCAAAACAATCTGGTTAAGGAAGAACAAAATCAGAGGCCTCACACAAAAGAAATTTGAACCCTGATACACTGCTAGTAAGAATGTAAACTAGTGCAACAGTTGTGGAAACCAGTTTTAGAGGTCCCTCAAAAAGCTAAACCATATCACACAGCAATTCAACTCCTAGGTATCCAATCCAACACCTAGGAATCCAAGAATTCAAAATAGGATTCAAACAGATACTTATATGCATTACAGTATTATTAACAATAGCCAAATGGCTGAAACAACCCAAGTGTCTGTCAACAGATGAATGGATAAACAAAATATGGTCTATACATTCAATGGAATATTATTTGGTCATAAAGAGGAATAAAGTTCTGATATATATTACAACATGGATGAACCTTGGAAATATTATGCTGAGTGAGATAAACTGACATAAAAGTACAAATATTGTATGATTTTACTTAAAAGAAGTATTTAAATAGGCAAATCTGTAGAGACAGGAAGTAGAATAAAAGTTACAAAGGTCTGGGGGAGGGGAAGAGGGGAAAATAGGGAGTACTGCTTAATGAGTAGAGGTTCTAGTTGGGGTGATGAAAAAGTTTTCAAAATAGTAGTGATGGTTACACAACATTGTGAATGTAATTAATGTCAATGAATTATACATTTGAAAATAGTTAAAACTGCAACTTTTATGTTACATAATTTTACCACAATAAAAAATATATTTAAAAATTTGGGCAATATTAATTAGGGAAGCTGATGGATCAGATTACTATCAGAAAAATTAATCTGTGTTTTAGGGTGTTAGAAATCCTACAATGGAAAAATCTGAATAAATCACTCAGTTAAAAAACTCATTAGTATATACAATTAAGACATCAAATATTAGTTTCGGGCCACTATTTTCTTCTTTTTCGTAAATCTAAGCATATGTGTATTCTCTAGATTGTAAGTAATCTGGGCATTTGCTTCAAAGACCTGGGGAGGCACTCAATGTTTGATCGACAATAATGATATCTATTGTTTCACTGGAGGAACTTAATGGACAGATCCCAGTTTCACTGGAGGAACTTATTGGACAGATCCCACTTAGTTCTTTGGTTTCAATCTTAAACAAAAAATGGGAGAAACTTTTGGACAAATATTCCCACAAAAAAGTTGCAAGCATTGTCCTTTACATGAATTCAATAATGTGATTTTTTTTTCTTTTTGAGGAATATGAATATGGAAACTGGTATGACTTCCTTAAAAATACTGACCATCACCATATATTGTTTTCCCCAAGAGGCTCTATAAAAAGGGGTTTGATCAAGGATTCCTTAGAACAGACTGTGATATAGGACATCTGATTATCTGGGACCTGGAAGTTGAAATGGTGGGACTTTGGAGCCAATAAGACAGGATCTAGGTGTGCCAGTGTATGAGCTCTGTAGGAGAGAGCTGGAGCAAGGGGGTCAGATCCAGCTACTGGGTGCCTGAGCAGCAGATCATTTTTTGAGGGTTGTAGGGTGATGAGTAGCAAAGCTGATATTGATAGTAAGCCAATTTCTTGTTATCTGTTTGAAATCCTTCATAAAGAATGAGATAGATTTAAATAAATGAGCAATAGGTATGATAGATTTTAAATAAATGAGCCTGGGTGCCTCAGTCAGTTAAGCATCTGACTAGATATCAGCTCAGGTCATGAATCAGGGCTGTGAGATCAAGCTCCACATGGGGCTCTGAGCTAGGTGTGGAGCTTGCTTAAGATTCTCTCTCACCCTGCCCCTCTCCCCACCCTGTTCATGCATGTGCTCTCTCTCTCTCAAAAAAAGGATAAATAAGTGAGCAATAAATAATTCATGCTTCCTGCTTGGGGTTGAACATAAAGCTGAACCTACAGGTGGGGGCAAGGAGACACCCTGGGCTAAAGGAAAATGGTTTAGGAAGAACCACATTCTTATGCATGTGAAAACATATTGTCATTGATGATGCCCTAATCAAACCTTAGTGCTCTAGTTGTTCATGGATGTGAAATTTAAGATATATTCCATAGAACAAAGATGAAAGCAGTCCCATTTGTCATTATATCACTACAAAATGATGAGAATTAAGGACTAAAGAGGAAAAAACAAAGGTTCAAATGGTCATGTTTTGGGGCTAGAAAAAAGAAAATCTCCTGGTTTTAATAACAAATTTTAGACCAAAAAAAAAAAAAAAAGTCTTATTATTGCAGTCATGGGGGAAAACCTCTACAAAAAATTAAGAGCATGTCCTGTATATCATAACCCCAAACAGATTTGGAGTTGTTCTTGTATAGAAGAATATTTGGTGCAACTGCTTATTTGTTGTAATAGTCAACATCTAATTTTGAGACTTTACCATATGCCAGAGGATATTCAAGGTATTTCAATTGTATCAAGTTATTTAATGCTCATAATACCTTTGTCTCAGCTACATACTACCATGATGCCCACCCTGGAGATTAAAAAAAAAAAAAATTGAAGCAAGGAGAGGTCAAGTAACTTGCCCCAAAAGTCCACAGCAAGTCACAGAGTTTAAATGCCAGCAGTCTGGTCCAAAATCCACACTCTTTACCATGGCATTATTTTCCCTTTTGCAACTAATGAGAAGGGCCTTTGTTGGTAGAGAGAAGTGGTGTCAAATCATTGCCTCCAAAGCATGATCCAAAAGACACTGGTCCCTCAACATGTTTCATGGCAAAACAAGGGTTCACTGGTGAAATGCTGAACATTATATTCCCTTCTTCCCCATACCCACTGCAGAGCCATAGTAAGTGCTAGTATAAAGGCTGTAATAAATTTTGTCATCAGTAAATCTTTTTATAATTTGTTTCACCCAGCACAGGATCTTTATTTGCATAACATCTTATTACTCTTGCTTAGACTCAGTACTATATAAACTGTATTTGGGGAAATGTTGCATTAAAATATAAAAATGCTGCTGTAATAACTAGCCATGTTACAAAAAGCTAACTTTTGAGAAATCATATGTAGTTAGGAAGAAAAACCCACTATTTAGATTTGGTGAGATGGGCCTTGAATTTAAAACCTTATACTGTGCCTTGATCAGAGAAATACTATCCAAATGAATTTTTTCTTTTTTCCAGGTTATGGAGATCTGTCTTCTATCTTCTTGACTTTATTTTGCTTTCCCTATATTTTTCTGATCTTATGCTGGTTTATATTGGCTTTGGTCACTTTCTTATTTCAGGACCTTTTTAATCTTTATAGATTATTTTTGGATCCTGCTAATGAAATCTCTCAAAATTCACTTAAAGGAGCAAATCTTCACCAATTGATTTTCATGAAAGTTTGTCCTTTCCAATACAGAAAACATGAGAAATCCTTTTATTTTGGCTAAAAGAGTCATACCTGAATTGGGTGTCAATTTGAAATGGATTTCCCCAAATGGCCAGAAGCACTATGAAACACTCCATCCTCTGTACTACCCCTCGTCCACATATTCTTCTATTTTTTCAGAATCTGTCTTTTTTTAAAAAATATTTTATTTATCTGACAGAGAGAGACACAGTGAGAGTGGGAACACAGCAGGAGCAGAGGGAGAGGGAGAGGGAGAAGCAGGCTTCCCACTGAGCAGGGAGCTTGATGCGGGGCTCTATCCCAGGGTGTTGGAATCATGACTTGAGCTGAAGGCAGATGCTTGACGACTGAGCCACCCAGGCAACCTCAGAATATGTCTTCTTAAATGTACTTTATTTTGCAGGTGCAGCCTTTACATTGCTTTCCATATGACTAATATTATTAATAGATAACATGTGATAGTTTCTTAATTATGTGATAATATTATCTCTGCACTAATGTTCTGACAGCTTTATTACTGCCAAAATCAATATTTCTTTACAGAAAGGAATTAAAGAGACACAATTTCCAGGATTGACAATAAAATGATGACAGATCCCACAAGTTACAGAAATGAATCACTCTCATTTTTTCATAGTCATATCTTAAGTGATTATTTTTTGTTTTGAGGTCGTGGGATGTTTCAGGACCATGTACACATCCATATTTCTTTAAAGTAGTATGTTCACTTATGTGGGAAGAGTTGTGCCTTGCTATAGCCCAAACCGGTATTTCTTATAAATCAGTTATATGCTATTTGTACTTGGGTATGTATATAGGTGTTTATGTTTTTATAAAATGCAGTATTTTTTTTTCTGATCTGTGACATCAGATTATTTTCTTCAGGCAGCCTCCTCCACCCGTTCACCACCCCCATCACAAAGCCAAAACACCAAGCAGAAGGACATGGTCCACAATGAAGAGAGCAAATGTGAAGGCCTGGCAAGGAGGTTGGAGGACAGGAGGTCCTGTTCAGACCCCCTCTCAGAACCCAACCACCTCAACCGCCCCACGGTCTAAACTGAGCACCTCAGCGCTCCTCTTCAAGCACAGGAATGAATGAAGACGCCAAATACTGAGGACTTGTCACTTTAACATGTATTGATTAAAAAAAATAAAGGGAAGGGGAAGTTTTCAACGTCATTTCAGGATAACTATTTTCTGGTATAAAAAGACATTATTCTCAAACAATAACTTTCAAAAAAAATACATCACGGGAAGTTTTAAAGTTTCACTGAATGTTTCAAATCTCTGGGAACAAATTACATAGTAACCGTTTTGACCACTTTTTGCCTGAAGAAACGCAAAATCTTGCAAGTCAATGCAAAGGCAGGCTTTGCCACAAAGGACTGCTGCTGACCTGAGCCCAACCGTGCTCTTTGCAAAAGGGACTGCCGCTGGGCAACAGGGGTGTCAGGAAACAACCCAATTGCCTCTGTGTGCCTCTGTGCACAGGGAGAAGTCAGAAACTCCAGCCTGTACCTCTCTAAGGTGAGAGGGCAGAATATTGTAGGCCTTCCGGAATCCATCATGGCTAAAATGCAATAATATTTAAAGGTAAATTGGTGAGGACCATCACCCATAAATCCTCCAACATAAAACAACCAGTATTAATACTTCAGTGACTCTGACTCTCTTTTCACTATTATTTTGACCATGCCCTTGTTAGCATTGGGTATAACACTAAACTTCTTGTTGCTGTTGTTAACTTCTCAAGTTAATATGTTTTCCCCCTTAAATTTCTATTTCTTTAAGTATTACTGAGCCTAAGCATTTGTCATAACCAAGTTACTAGCTCTATTTCTTTTTTTTTAATAGCCTTTGCCAATTTATATATTTTTTACATCTTCATTTGTTAAATTTTGTTTTTTTCAAAGATAGGTTATGTTTGAACCTTGGTTCCACCATTCATGTAAAAATTAGGCGATTTGTTTAGGTTTTTGCCTCTTTGGCTTCCCATCTATGAAGTGAGGTTAATAACATTTACTTTCTAGTGTTCTCATGCACATTCAATGAGTCAACATACATAAAGCACAGTGTCTGATTACGGCAAATGCCATATTACGGGATCACCACCCCTTTCATTTTCTTTGGCATGGAGCTAAACTATATTTCCCAGTTCCCTGAGAATCTAGGTGAGGTCACAAGACTAAGTCTCACCAGTTGAATGTAAACATAAGTGATATGTCACTTGTAGACTGCAGCAGATAAAAGTCCTCTCTACTACATCCATACCATTAGAAGTAAGAGTTTTTGAGATGGCAAATTTGCAGGATGGAAGGAAGGTGTTTCCTGGAATCATCACATAGAAAAAAGCCACAAGGAAGAGTCACCTGACCCGTATCAGATTCTAATGTTATCTACCAGATTTTTTTTTTATTAAGCTATTGTGGGGACTTGGAGTTTACTGGTTGTAGCAGTTAGAGTGATTTACCCTGTATTACATTTGTATGGGGTAAACACTTAAGGAATAGAAGCTATTACTGTTATTATTATTCACAATCAAAAGGAATGGCCAGTGTCAGCTTTAGACTTGAATCATACTTAATATTCATTGACCAAAATAACTAAAACAATTTTATTCTGACTTTGAATACTTCTCTCCTTACTCCACTCAAAGAAGAAGAAGAAGAAGAAGAAGAAGAAGAAGAAGAAGAAGAAGAAGAAGGCAACATTATATATCCACAGGAGGCTGCATTTACAAAAAGTATGAAGAAGCACAGTATTTTATAATTTACTATAATCAGCTACATTTCTTTAAGGTCTCCACCTAACCTGAACTCCTTAAAGCCATTGGCTCTTACTCATCTGAACGACTGCTTTTATGAAAAGGAAAAGAGTACAATATGTTGGTAGTTGGTCCTAATTAGTAAAGTTTGAACTATAGTCATAGATCTATTTGGACGTAATTTTGGGTATTTATAAACTGAGGAACTTATGTGCATGAACACATGATCCCGTTAAAGTAATTTGTTGACAGACAATGAATAGGTACAAAATGTCTAAAGAAATACTAGGTAGAACGATTTAACTTCATTTAACCACTCCCCTGCCCCCTCCCCCAAATATTCCATGTTTCATCTGGAAACAAGAAACAGTTTCTACGTGCTCTGATACTGAAGTATTTAACTACTCTTTTAAAAAGTTTTACATTAGGAATCCATCCTGTGGCTAGTATTTTGTGAATCTGACAGTACCCAGTTGAGTGAATGGAAGGAGGCAGAGGGCAATAGAAAATGCTACAAGGGCTCTTGTTGTTTGAATTAATTGTGTTTTTTTCCAGTGAGTTCTAGGAGATTTTCCCACTTTTTCTTTCAACCTCCAGTTCCTTCCATTCTCATCTGTTCTTCCTTTTCTTCTTTTGCAGATTTTCACAAAGGAAAAATGCCCCAAGGAGCTTTGTTGTATAATTAGGTATTAGGAGGCTGAAATCTTTATTGTTCCCTTTCCCTGACTTCTTCAAGTACAGTCATGACTAACTGTGAAAATGGGAGTGAGGAATACCTCTTGTCAGCAAATGAGGCATACCTGGGATCAATACATGAAAAGGGACTCCAACCTTAACTTAAAACACTAAGCACAAGTATAATTATTAAATGGATAATCACTTCTCCATATTAATATCTCATTTAACTCTAAAAGCATCCTTCTCTATGAGATGGGAAGAAAATAATATCTTATTATATAAATATCATAGATTTAGTGCCCAAATGGTAAACAGTTACTTAAAATTATAAGCATTACTGAAGTACACAATATTTTTACTCAGCTTTAAAAAAACTTATATGTAGGAACATCTGGGTGGCTACATATAAGTTTTTTTCAAGCTCAGTTAAGTGTCAGACTCGGTTTTGGCTAAGGTCATGATCTCCCAGTCATGGGATCAAGCCTAGCATTGGCTTTGCACTCAGCAGAGTCTGCTTCGGGTTCTCTTTCCCTCTCTCTTCCACTCACTCTCTTCCCTAAAATAAATAAATAATCTCTAAATAAATAAATAAATATTACAAAAATTTTAAAAAAATATATGTAATAAAATTCGCCCTCTTCAGTGTATAGCTCTGAGATTTGATAAGCACACACAGTTGTGTAACCACTTCCAGAATCAAGATATAGAACAGTTCTTAGACTTTATTTTTGAGAAAAGACTTATGTGAATATTCTAGAAGGAATTTTTCTAACATTAGATGCCAATATAAGCATAACTCATTGATTCAAAAAGTATTTACTGAGTTCTTCCTATATGTATAGCATTGTGTTGTTGTCTATGAAGATGAGGAGAAAATACAGTAGTTTTGTTTTGCATTTCTACCATAGTGCTAACAGATTAATCAGGAGATGGAAATAATAGTTTTTATTAAATTTAGTTTAAAAAGAGAGGATGAAAAAAGGATGACAAAGTGTCAGTGCTTCTCTAATAAGCATGTATTAAATAAATAATAACTTCTTCCCTCCCCCAACAAAACCTACAACTCAGTTTAATTCCTCAAATATTTGCTGTAGATAGTCTATCACTGAGTGGACACAATCCCTGTCCTCAAGCAGTTTATTATAGAGTAGAGCAGATAATTACAATACACGGCAGAAATCTATCAGAGGTACACAATGATATGTACTCAGAGAAAGGTGGGGTAATGGTGGGAGAATCCATAAAGTCTTTATGAAAGGGGTAGTATTTAAACAGGGTTTTGAAAAAAAGGTAGAATTTCAACAAGTGTCATTCATGAAGAGAGGAGAAAAGTTCATATGAATCCTATAAAGCTTTTACACTGTACAAATATAGTAGCCACTAGCCACACGTGGCTATTTAAATTTAAATGAGAATAAGACAAAAATAAAAATACATCTCCTCAGTCACGCTAGTCACATTTCAAATACTTAATAGCCACATGTGGCTAGTGGCTACTGTATTGGACAGGATAGAGTATAACATTTCCATCATAAAAGAAATTTCTATTGGATAGTGTTTCCATAGAAGGAATGACAATGAAAGGTCAGGATGTGGGAACATTGAATTATCCAAATCTCTGTTCAAGCTTTCAAACAAAATACCAGAAATAATGGTATATCCATGTATTTCCTCTTCAAATATAAATTGGAAATATAAGCCTATGTAAAGATCAATGACTCATTTGTTTCACTGGCTGGTCTGGTTCAATAATCATGCTGAGTTCATAGTATAAATCAATAATGAAGACATAAGACTTAACAGGCCTGTCTAATTGCTCCATCTATCTGAGCATGCAGATCACAGTGGCTGAAAGCCAGACCCAAGGGCCCAGCCAAGTGTGGGTGCTGCTCTTTTTTCTGGCAGATTCCTGTTAGCTGACTGGGTCCAAGCTGAATGACGTGGGCCTTCATAGTTTCAGTCCCCTAAGAACAGGCTCACTGTTAAATCACTTGCTTCTTTTTCAGAATTAGTGGCAGTATCCGTTGCAAAACCTAAAGGCAGGTAGAGGTCTGAGGGAGCTATAACTCAGAGAAACAAGTCCTGTCATATGAATAAGATGAATTGGGTGATGTGTGGCTGCAGTCATTGATAAATTTGTGACGGTACAGACTTTAGCCTTTAGATAGGAGCTGTTTTCTGCTCTGTCTGAAGTGTAGTTTGGCTAAACCACCAAAGTTGTCGTGTTGTTTTTACAGAACCATTCAGGTCATCACTTCCCTAGGTCCAAACGAATGGTGGCATGTCAGGCCAGGAAACCATGTTTCAAGGTTTTCTATATTTATGAGAGTCCAAAATGTATGCCTTCATTGGTTTAAAAAAAAATCTAGAAAATCAAGTATCTGAGGAAACCAAAGGCAGTCGTGAATATACTGAATTCCTATCTTTTGATTGGGTGCTCCCCCTTAATTTTAGATCCAATCATTGCTTACAGTTTGAACTTGAGTCCTTTAAAATATTCAATAATAATTGATTTTAAAAATTTTATCATTTATTTATTTATTTACTTATTTATAACATTTTATTTATTTATTTGACAGAGAGAGACCGCGAGTAGGTAGAGACAGGCAGAGAGAGAGGTGGGTAGCAGGCTCCCCGCTGAGCAGAGAGCCCGATATGGGCCTCAATCCCAGGACCCTGAGATCATGACCTGAGCTGAAGGCAGAGGCTTAACCCACTGAGCCACCTAGGTGTCCAATAATTGATTTTTTTTCCTTTCTTTTATTTATTTATTTTTTATAAACATATAATATGTTTTTATCCCCAGGGGTACAGGTCTGTGAATCGCCAGGTTTACATACTTCACAGCACTCACCAATAATTGATTTTTTAAAAAGATTTTATTTATTTGTCAGAGACAGAGAGTGAGCAAGCACACAAACAGGGAACAGCAGGTAGAGGGAAAAGCAGGCTCCCCACTGAGCAAGAAGCCCCATGTAGGACTTGATCCCAGGACCCTGAGATCATGACTTGAGCCAAAGGCAGATAGATGCTTAACTGACTGAGCCACCCAGGCATCCCAATAATAATTAACTTTAAATGTGCATTTTGTTTTTAGACACCATCATTAGGTATTTTATTTCTACATGCTCATTAGATAGCAAACAACCATTTGCTTAAAAAGAATTAAGAGTACCAGGAAAAAATGGGGGGGGGAGTGAGAAACTAACTTTAAGGATTTTATTTATTTATGTGAGAGAGAGAAAGAGAGAGAGAACATGAGAGGGTAGAAGGTCAGAGGGAGAAGCGGACTCCCATAGAGTTGGGAGCCCGATGCGGGACTTGATCCTGGGACTCCGAGATCATGACCTGAGCTGAAGGCAGTTGCTTAACCAACTGAGCCACCCAGGCTCCCGAGAAACTAATTTTAAATAATTACTTTTTAAAAGTAAGATATATTATATGGATAAGATATACTCTATAGATATATATACACTTATTTTGTTTTTCTTATGAGGAAGCTTACAGAACCATATTCTTCCTCCAAAGACAGGCATTTAGAAGAACTACCTAAGCCATCTTGCAACACTATTAACATATAAACACTTATTTTCATATAATGTCAACCAATAGAGTGTCAAGGGAAAACATGAAAGTAAGAATCTGCATATCAATAAAACCTATATAAATACAGATTTAATATTTTTCAGTTAATTAGATTTTTTGAAAGAATGCTTACAGTGATACATGGGTTTCAATTACCTAACACATTCTGACTTCACATTTGTTTGGACTGTTCCCTCCATGAACTCAAAGGACTGAAGAGAAAATATTTTTCTTTTTGGAACAATCAAATGAGGGAAAAATTATTAATTTCAGTTTTCTTTATTTTCAGAAGGCTCCATGAGGAAATCATACTGATGACTGAACCATCCACTGTGTCATTTTGCTGGTTCATGCTACCTCAGTGGAAAACAAGTCTAATTTTTCCCATCTGCATGATAAAAACCTATTACTTTTATTGAGGAACCTACCAGTCAATATAAACTCATTTATTTCAGGATAATCTAGCCCTTGAAATACTATTGATGACATTTATGTTTAACTGGATTGCAAGAACAGAACATACACAAGTCATTTGGCTCCCAGTTTCATAATTTTGGCATCTGTACATTATTTAGACAAGCTTAGGTTACCTTTGCTTGGCTATGATAGACATTTTAGAATATGTCTGGACTCATGAATATAAATAGTTGTGCAAAAATAAATTTTATAAATCCAGAGCTGGTAACAAAAATCACCTAGAGATCAACAACTCTAAAAGAATCTAGTGTCACATTCCTTAGAATGTCAGATTAAACTAACATGTGCCAGTCAATATTGCTACACTGCGACCCTTGATGCCTCCTAAGCAAAACTATTAAGTCCAACATTCTCTCCTGTAAGCACTTATCTGTAAGGATGGCTAACATGTCCTCTGAAGCAGATATTGAAACTGATTGGACAATAGGTAGATACCAGACAGGGGCCTGGGGGCCGACCTCTAGAAATAGGGGGAGAAAATCTTAATCTGCAACACAATGCTGTTCTCTTGAAACCCTATCATTTTCACTTCCCATGTGTCTGCTGCCTGACTGTGAATGGATTTGAAAAGGAATGGTTAGTGCTGAAAATTGGATCAGAGCTAACATTCTCTCATTTTTATCAGCAGCTGCCAAAGGTCATCTGACATAATAGCTGATGAATTCAAGCCCAGTGGATTTCATTTGCAATTTTCAATTTACTGAGGCCTCCAAACCCCACGGTGATAAAAGCTTCCCCTATCGTGGCCTGTCACAAACATCAAGAAACTGAACAAACCCACAAGAAAGAAAAAAGAGAAAGCTGTGCATCCTCGCAGGTACAGATAAGGAGAACAGGAAGAAATGGTATCATGCAGGAAGGTACGGAGCAGCTTGTGTGGCTAGTTCTCTAAATGCCAGTTGAAAGGAAAAGACTATGAAGAACAATCAAATAACTTCCACAGAATAACATCATGTTTCTTTGGGGCTTTGTGTGAAAATTGCCTTCTAATCTCTTACTTGACATGCCCCCAAACAAAAACGTGAGTGTAAATATGCAAACAAATGAATAAATAATCCTCCCTTATTTGGTCATTGGAAGAAATGCACACTCTGTGTATGCTGCATTTACCATACTTTTGATTTACAAAATGCATGCTTGTAAAAGATCTTTTATCGTGGAAATGTTGGTCAGCACTAAGAAATCATTTATTTTGTTACACAGAAATGGTAGATCCATTGATTGATTTGCAAGGGCAGTCAAAGGACTGACATCCAACTACGTTTAAGTGGATCTAGACACAGTGTATATCAAAGGTGTATTAGCCAAAAATTAAAAAAAAAAAAAAAAAGGTCATTTTCTCCCTTGTCAAGCTATTGACAGTGAGCTTAGGGAGGATCAGGGACTGAATCCTGCTTCCAGGAATTGTTCAAATTGAAGAGACCATATGCGTAGTTCCATGGAGAATAGCAAGTTTAAAAGCTGAGCGATCCATTTCATCCTATCCAACTTGACTCATAACATAGCCAAGAAAATAATGGAAAGCAAAGAGATGTTTGGGGTGTAACTGCTGGGAGAATTTAATTTCAGACATGGATGTCTGGATTCCATTCCTACCAAATAGATTCAGAAAGGCTTATGAAATTGGTCTAATGAGGCAAGAGGACTTGGCAGTAGGCATCCACCAACCTGCCTAATGACAAAATTTCTCATGACAGACAGTTGACAAGAAAACCAAGAATGACATCAACAGGACTAGGATATTAACTTCATTTATGTGTTGCTAACTGTGAGACAATCGCAACTTGGAAAGAGACTAATTCCTGGTTGAATTGATTTGATTGTGAGCGACGGACTATTATAGAATTATCCTTTAAATTGTCACAACAAAAAATAAAACTATGGGCTATTCATCATAGTTGAATCCTTAGTTCTTAAAATTAAACTATTTCTTAAGATTTTCTGTTATCAAAAAATTAAGTGACCTTTTAATTCTTCAAAGTTTCAAAATAGAAAAATGGTTCCCTCAGTAGCTAAAGAAGGCAGGAATTAACATTTTGAAATGTGGGGTATATAGTTTTATTCTTAAGCTGCAGAAAATATGGAAGATAGCCATATTTTTGCATTTTTGTAATTTTTTTCTCCAACACAAAATTGTCAGAAAGTCACTTTTCTTCACCCCACTTTGAGCACTGGGTGTGGTGCATAAACAATGAATTTTGGAACACTTAAAAAAATTAAATTAAATTAAAAAAAATAAAGTTACTAGAGGTTCAAAGAGAGCTCCCTCTATAATTTGCAGTTTCTATGGGTTCTCTTTGGATTGATAGCATAATACAGAGACCCTCGTGGTGGTAAAAGATTATTCAATGGGGTCTTAATTTAATCAGTCCTCTAAAATACACATATAACTTGGTGAGAGTTTTTCATTATCTCTATTCTTCTATGGCAGTGATATAAGGCAAGCTGTACCAATTGATCTGTAGTCACATAGCAGAAAGGTTAATCTCTTTTATGTTCCTTCTATTAGAAAGACAGATCTTGAATCTTTAGGGCAGAGTCCTAAATTGTTCCTGTAGACTGGTTCAGAGAGATTGTTCTTTCTCATGCCCTATGGCTAATTACATTCAGTCAGGCCAGAGCATTCCCCATTTCATTAATTAATTCTTTCATTCCTTCATCTAGCATTTATTTAGTACCTACTAAGTGTAGGACACTATGTCAAGAACCATGGATAAGACTTTTCCTACGTTCAAGCAGTTTACAGAAGAGTGGAATAAAGAATGTTCTAAGTCTGTTTTCTCCTCCCCCCGTCCCCCAGAATTGAATTTATGTCATGTAACTATAAAAATTTAGAGGCATGATGTCACTAAGACATTGACATAGGTTATTCTTGACTTCCCTCCCCCTCCCAAGAACAACAACAAACAACTATTCAGTAATAAGACACCACTGAGACAATCCTAGAACATGGGGATGAAGCTAAAGCAATCCCCTGGTCCCCCAAACACAGAGACCAAGACAGATTGCATTAGAAGGGTAAGAAAAATAACTGAACGTTGGGGGCATTGCCTCTCCCTGAGGCCAGCATAGCACCATGCTAAGAGGTCTCTCCTACATCCCCAGCTCCTCTGAAGGAAAAAGAGAACTCAGGGCAACAACCAGCCCTCCATCTCGCATTGTGGATCACTTTGTGGGAGCCACTACTCTGATCTTCCTCCACAGAGACTGTAGTGCAATCTTCAGGGCTTAATCTCTGGGAACCTGATTGAGACAGAGCAGGAATGAGGGGCTTGCAACAATGAGCATGCAGCTCTTGGCAGACCAAGTTTATACATGCAGTGCTCGAGTAGTAGTAGTCACAGCCAGCAGTTTGCTCATCTGCCAAACCAAGTCAGTGGTGTATTGTGACCAGGGAACTCAATGGGTAATAGATCTACCTGATTCAGACCTCCCAATGAGTTTTGCCAGCCCTATAGCATGGTTTGTGCAAGTCTAGGAGAGGAGCCAAGTCACAGCCCCATGTACTGTCTCCCTACCACATCTGACCAGAAGTGCTGGCAAGAAAACCTGGAAGTTGTGTAACCCAGCAATGCTCAAGTCGAGATGGGGAGGCAGAGCTGATCACCCTCAGAATAGGCAGAGGGATTAACTCATCATGCTGAGGGTAGCTCCTGGCTTTCTCCTAAATGTTGGGGAAATTGAGAGTTGCCTGGAATGGCCTCTCCCTTTCCTACCAGTGCAACACCTGGAAACTGCAGCAACACTGGTGCTTGAAACAAGGTAAGAGCAGGTAAAACTGAGAGTTTGCCGAGCAAAGCCAGTGGACCTATTCAGCCAAAGAATTTAGAGTATAGGTTCACTAGAGTTAAGACAACTTAGAGCTTTACCAGCCTTAGAGCTGCTTTTCCCACTGTGCCTATGCAGGGAAAATAATATGTAGCCCCATTAATGAATATAGCCTCCAGCCTGCCTGACCATGGAACCTAACCAAAGCACACAGGAAACTGCATAGCCCGACCAATAAGCCCTGCTTACAGTGGCACTTGAACAGAGAGCATAGCCTATGGCTTTCTTGTCTGTAGAGCAAAACCAGTGGTCTCACCTGACCAGGAAATTCAGTGCACATTCCGGCCTGATGCAGATATCCAAACAAAGAGCTATACAAGCCCTGGGTCCTGTCCTGCTGTCACACCAGGGTAGGAAGCTAATTCCTAGCTTCATTTAGAACAGAATATAGTATCCAGTCCTGACCATCTAGTAGCCCTGACCAGAGAATCCAGGCAATTACAGTGGCCATCCTATAGCCTCACTTTGATGGGGAACCAAGTTAGCAGCCTCATCTAACTATTCTCAGTATCACACTCTTCCTTTCCCTCATCCCCAACTTCAGAGCTTAGACAAGTTGCCTCTCCCTAAAATAGACCATAGCAGGCCTCACTGCCTCAGGACATTACCAGCAGACATACCAAGAAACCCAAACTGAGCTGACAAAAATTAGTCTCTGTCAAAGCAAAACTCTCAAGTCTGGAAGAGGAATCCAATTACTCAAATGTATAGATTCCAGAATCTGCAGAATTTTCAGGAGTCACGAAAACCCAGGTAACTATGACATCACCAAAGGAAACTAACAATGTTCTAATAACTGATCTCATAGGTGACTAAATGAAATTAGGGAAACAATGCATGAACAGAATCAGAAGATCAACAAATCAATAGAAACCATGCAATATGTGCCCTCCATAATTCCCACCACCAGGCTCACCCAGCCCCCTACTCCCTACGCCCCCTCCTCCAAAACCCTCAGTTTATTTCTGAGAGTCCACGGTCTCTCATGATTCGTCTCCCCCTCCATTTTCCCCCAACTCACTTCTCTCCTTCACCCAATGTCCTCCATGTTATTCCTTATGCTCCACAAGTAAGTGAAACCATATGATAATTGACTCTCTCTGCTTGACTTATTTCACTCAGCATAATCTCTTCCAGTCCCGTCCATGTTGATACAAAAGTTGGGTATTCATCCTTTCTGATGGAAACATAATACTCCATTGTATATAAGGACCCCATCTTCTTTATCCATTTGTCTGTTGATGGACATCTTGATTCTTTCCAGTTTGGCGACTGTGACCATCGCTGCTATGAACATTGGGGTACAGATGGCCCTTCTTTTCACTACATCTGTATCTTTGAGGTAAATACCCAGTAGTGCAATTGCAGGGTCATAGGGTAGCTCTATTTTTAATTTTTTGAGGAATCTCTACACTGCTTTCCAAAGTGGCTGCACCAACTTGCACTCGCACCAAGAAACAGACTTTTTCAAACAAACAAAAGTTGAGGGAGTTCATTACTCAAACCTTACAAGAAATGCTAAAGGAAGTTCTTTGAACAGAAGTAAAAGAATGCTAATTAACATCATAAAAATGTAAAAAGGTAGGATGAATCTTGCTAGTAATGATAAATACATAATCACAGATTTTGCAACATGGTAATAATGGTGCTTAATTCACTTAAAACTCAAGTTGAAAAGTTTAAAACATGAACACAGTAAAAATCCATTGGTTAAGTGTCTGCCTTTGGCTCAGGTCATGATCTCAGGGTCTTGGGATTGAGCTACATATTATATACATAATAACTACATAGTTACTGCATAAGTACAATATCCTGTTATTAGTCACACAATATAAAAATATGTAAATTATGACATCAAGAGTCTAAAAATGTGGGGGGTAGGGAGAAAAAGTGTAACATTTTGGAACAACTATAGAAGAACTGGAAAACTTCTGAGAAATATACAATTTGCCAAGACTTAATATACAATAAGCCTGGTGTCTTAGTGGGTTAGGCGTCTGACTCTTGATTTCAGCTCATGATTTCAGAGGCCGGGTTGGAGGTCCACATCAGGCTTCATGCTCAGCAAGGAGTCTGCTTGAGGATTTTCTCCCTTTCCCTATGCCCTTCCCCCGATTTGTGCACGCGCACGCACACACACACACACACACACACACACACACTCTCTCTCTCTCTCTCTCTTTCTCTCAAATAAGTAAAATCTTAAAAAAAAAAGAGAAATATAAATCTGAATAGACCAATACTAGTTAAGAGATTGAATCAGTAATAAAAAATCTCTCAATGAAAAAAAGCTCAGGACCAGATGGCTTCACTGGTGATTTTTTTAAAAAAAGATTTTATTTATTTATTTGACAAACAGAGATCAAAGTAGGCAGAGAGGCAGACAGAGAGAGAGAAGGGGAAGAAGCCTCCCCACCGAGCAGGGAGCCTGATGCGGGGTTCCATCCCAGACCCTGGGATCGTGACTTGAGCTGAAGGCAGAGAGTTTAACCCACTGAGCCACCCAGGTGCTCTTCACTGGTGATTTTTATCAAGGTTTAAAGAAGAATTAACACACTCCCTCCCAAACTCCGAACAAAATGAAGAGGAGGGCACACGTTCAAACTCATTTTATGAGTCTAGTGTTATCCTAATATCAAAACCAGGAAAGAACACTACCAGGAAAGAAAACTATAGGCCAATATCCCTGATGAATATAGAGACAAAAATTCTCAAGAAAATTATCAAACTAAATTTAGCAGCATATTAAAAAGGATCACTCATTGTGATCAAGTGGGATTTACCCCAGGATGCAAGGATGGTATAATGTACATAAATTAATCAATATGATATATCATATCAACAGAAGGAAAGAAAAGAATCATCTTATCATCTCAATAGATGCAGGAAAAGCATTTGACAAAATTCAGCATCCATTCATGATAAAAACTCAACAAATTGGGCACAGAAGGAACATATCTTAACATAATAAAGGCCATATATGACAAACCCACAGCTAACATCATACTCAGTGGGGAAAGGTTGGAAGGTTTCCCTCTAAGATCAGGAAGCAGCAAGGGTGACCACTCTCAACACTCTTACTCAACACATAAATATACATAAGTACTAGCCAGCCTCATCAGGCAAAAGAAGAAACAAAGTTACCAGAACTGGAAAGAAAGAAGTAAAACTGTCTCTATTTGTAGGTGACATGATTTTAATACAGAAAATCCTAATGAGTCAACCAAAAAACTATTAGATCCAATCAATGAATTCACTAAAGTTTCAGGATACAAAGTTAACATAAAAATATCCGTAGTGTTTCTAAACACCAACCATGAATTTTATGAAAAAGAAATAAAGATATCGATCCCATTTACAATAACATCAAAACAATAAAATATTTAGGAATAATTTAACCAAGGAAATGAAAGATCTCTACTCTAAAAGCTATAAGGCAGCGATGAAAAAAATCAAAGGCACAAATAAATGGGAAATAATATACAATAAGTGTTCATGGGGTAGAAGAATTCATATTGTTAAAATGGCAATATTACCAAAAGCCATCTATAGATTCAGTGCAATCGCTATGAACTTTCTGATGGCAATTTATACAGAAGTAGAAAAAACACTCCTAAAACTTATATGGAACCACAAAAGACTCCAAAAAACCAAAGAAATCCTGAGAAAGAAGGACAAAGCAGGAGGCATCAGACTCCCTGATTTCAGGCTATACTTTAAGTCTATCATAATCAAAACAGTATGGTATTAGCATAAAAGCAGACAAGTAGACCAAGGATACAGAACCAAGAACCCAGAAATAAACCCCAAGCATATAGGTCAACTAATACTTGACAAGGGAACCAAGAACATTCAATGGAGAAAAGACAATGCCTTCAGTAAGTGTTGCTGAGATAAGAGTATTCACTCTCATGTAAAAGAATGAAATTGGTCTTCTATTTTACACATTCACAAAAATTAACTCAAAATGTTGAATTATATACACAATGGAATATTATTCATTCATGAAAATAAGGAAATCCTACCATTTATAACAAAATGGATGGACCCTAAAGATATTATGTTAAGTGTAATAAGTCAGACAGAGAAAGACCAATACTATGTGACTTCACTTATATGTGGAATCTAACAAAACAAAAAACACCAGACTCAGAGGAAAAAAGCTCAGACATGTGGTTATAAGAGGCAGAGGGTGGGGAAGAGAAAATTGGAGGGAGGTGGTCAAAAAGTGCAAATTTCTAGTTATAAATAATTACTAGGGATGTAATGTACAACATGATGACTATGGTTAACACTGCTGTATGATATATAAGAAAGTTGTTAAGAAGGTAAATCCTAAGAGTTTTCATCACAAAGAGAAATTTCTTTTTCTTTTTCTTTCTTTTCATTCTATCTATATGAAATGATGGGTTTTACCTGAACCTATTATGATATTCATTTCACAATATATGTGAATCAAACCATCATGCTATATTCTTTAAACTTATACAGTAATGCTTGTTGATTATTTCTCAATAAAACTGGGAAAGAACATCAAATTAATGGAAAGTTTATACTGAGAATTTAGGTAATGGAATCACACTTGTTGACTTCTACACATCTAACTTCGGGTAAAAGCTGTGTCTCCCCCACCTTTTTAAAATTCTGTAACGTGTGAATCGCTATAACGTTTTTTTTTTTTTTTGCCAAGTCTACATATAATCTAAACTTATTTACTAAATGCTTTTCTTTGACTAAACTCAGCTTTTTAAAATTAAATAAATTCTATTAAGAAGAGGTCATTATCTGTACTATCACAAACAAAAAGACTGTACCTTGAGCCATGAATAAAATAGGATTAGAAATATAAACACATAACTAGTATCATATTAGTTTGTGTACCACCTGCATAATTTCATATTTCACTAGTGGTATGAGTACTATCTTTTGAAAAATACTGGTTTGGTGCAAGGTGCTAATAAAGACCAGTGTTACAGTTTTAACCTCCATAAGAATAACAGTTCCATGAGAACAGATTGTTTTGATTTGTTTCTTGCTATATTTCCAGTTCCTAGAACAATGCCTAGTATATGTTAGGTACTAAAAAATAAATATTAAATAATAGACAAGGGCTAGTTAGCTTCTCAAAGATCAATCTATATTTCTTCTACAGTCATACTCATCAGACTTTGTCACAATTACTTATCTAATGTCTTTCTAAATCACTGGACTGGTCAAAAACTTTGTTTTTCTTGTTCACATCTTTTATAATCATCATCATCTAGAACAATGTCTGGCCCATAGGAGGTGCTCAATAAATATTCACTGAATGAAGGGACAACACCATTCCAAGGTCATACAGTTTTGTTTTTTTTTTGTTTTTTTTTTTTGTGTTTTTTTTGTTGTTGTTGTTGTTGTTTTACAATCTCACTGGTTGAATTGGTCAACATTGGCTCAAAGCTATTTAGTACCTGGCACATTAAAAAAAAAAATCTTTGTTGGGGGCACCTGGGTGGCTCAGTGGGTTAAGCCTCTGCCTTTGGCTCAGGCCATGATCCCAGGGTCCTGGGATCGAGCCCCACATCAGGCTCTCGGCTCAGCAGGGAGCCGGCTTCCTCCTCTCTCTCTCTGCCTCCCTCTCTGCCTACTTGTGATCTCTGTCTGTCAAATAAATAAATAAAATCTTTAAAAAAATCTTTGTTAAATCAATGAATGAATGAGTATTTTTCACTACAAATGCTTCTTTAGTTGAAAATCAGGCTTTGAACTGAGGTATCACAAATGGATTCATTTGATATGACTGCAAAATCAAAGACTGGAAGAACCATATTTATCATTTGAGAAATCAGACTCAGCTTAAGCAAAGAGATGACTTCTTTAATATTATAATTCTTTCTCACAAATTTACTGATTGAATTATGTATTTCATAACTGGGGTTTATTTGAGCAAATCAGCAATAACCTGTGCTACATGTAATAGGATTCAATTAAGATATCAATGAGAATTACATTGAAAAATAATCTGGGGTCAGAAAAGTTTTCATTAAACAGATTTTAAAAATGTTCCCTCTGACAAGTGAATATTGGAAATTAATTTGTTAATGTTCTTGATAAAGTGTTCTCAGAGTTCAAAAAAATTTTCCCTCTGTCTTGCAGAATATGCCAGTATATATTGTGACCCGTCAAGAGTCAGTTTATTAAGCATGGAAACATGTTTCCTCACAAAATAGGTATTAGAACCTTCTAGGTTGGGAAACTATCAGATCACAATCATCCCTACGGGAAAAACTTTCCTAAAACAATAATGCTCATAACTACTTATAAAATACCCTCTGTGGCAGACAAATGGAAATTCTACTCATTTCTTCTCATAAAAATATTTTATTTAAAATATGGCAAGTACATAGAAAATTATAAAAATATGGGTACACACTGTTCAGTCAACATTTCCCATTTTTAAAAAGTGAAGCATAGTTGACACATTTCTCATTTTTATAAGATTTTTTAAGAAGTAATAAAATATTACTAAAACAATGAAATCTTCTGCATGCCTCTTCCCATCCTTTTTTTGTCTTACTTTTCCTGAAGGTAAATTGATACATTCCTTCATATATTATGATTTTGTATATTTTTTACACTTATACAATTTATATGATTCTGTATATTTTTCAAGTTATTATAAATTGGATAATACTGCACAATGTTTCCAGGATTTTTCACTGAAAATTTTATTTTGAGATATATCTATGATGATATACATAGGACAGTTTATTTTAGCTCTATATTTAATGGATTTATGAATATATCATATTTTAATTTTCTATTCTATTATTTTTGAAATTGTGCTTTCAATTCTTTGGTAATACAAACAATGCAGTAATGAGCCATTTTAGATCTTTCCTTCTTGGTTCAAGTGTGTTCTTCCTTCTTGTATAGTCCAGCTCAGTGAGCACTCTTGTATATCCAGAGGTGCTCATGCCCAGTGAATTTCAGACACCTCTTTTCCCACTCTCCCACAGGAGGATGGCTCCAGCAACCCCAGGAGCCAGGTTCCTATTGGGTTCCTGTTGAGTTCCCAGGTACCCTGGCCAGCGTCCCAGTGAGTTCAGCACATCTCCCATGGGACGCTTCCCAGTGAAGTCAGTGAACATTCTTTCCTCCACCCTTATCTTCATGGACAACCTTGGCCTGCCATCTGTGAGCTAGCTCTGGCCTGGATCAAGCCAGCAAACCTGCCCTCCATCCAGTGAGCAGCAATGACACCTTTAAACCAGGAGGTCTGTGTCCCAGCCTTGGGGGAGATTCCTACACCCTCCTCTTTTCATGTTTGTTCTTTTCTCAGCTCTGAGGTATCTTTGGAGTTTTACAAGTTCCTCTAGTAGTTAATCTCCTGTAAATAATTAATAATTCTTTTTTAAAAAAAGATTTTATTTATTTATTTATTTATTTATTTGAGAGATAGGGAGAGCACAGTGGGAAGAGGGATGGAGGGAAAGGGAGAAGCAGACTCCCATTGAGGAGGGAGCCCGATGTGGGACTCCATGAAGGGCTCCATCCCAGGACTCCGGGATCAGGACAGATGCTTAACTGGGTGACTTGAGCCACCCAGGCGCCCCAATAATTCTTTATATAAACCTTCCTACTGCTAGGTTTCTGTTTTCTGACAGGACCCCAACTGATATAGGTAGTTTTTCCTCTTTTTCTATTCTTTGAAACAGTTTATACAGAACAGAGATTATTTATTCATTAAAGATTTAGTTTATATGAAACTATATAAAAGTAATCTGTACTACTCTCTCTCCCTTTTCTGTTTTTCTTCTCCTCACCTGTCTTGCTAGGAGCCAGGTTTTGGTTTTATTATATCTCATTAGTATTTTTGTTTTTATTTCATTAATGTCTGCTTTCATTACTGTTATTTCTTTCATTATACCTTCATTGGATTTACCATTGTTCTTTTTCTAGTTTCTTAAACACTTAACTCAATTATTTTCTGAAATTCTGTTTCAAAATATTTTGAAATTTATAGGTGATTTATGCTTTAAGTAAAAATATTAAGGGGTTGCTTTCTGACTTACTTGTGTTATGGTCAGAGATATGTAAAATATGAGTTTCGTGATTTTTTTGAGATGTGCTTTGTGACCTTGTATATGGATAATTTTTTACAAATATACAATGGCCTTGAACATTATTCTGTGTATGCCTTCTCTTCTATGTATCTGTTAGATAAAGTTTATTATTTCTGGCATCAAGTATTTTATTGTTAATGTTTTATCTATTTGATCTGTAAATTTCTGAATGCGTTAAAATATCTAAGGATGTGGATTTGTAAATTTTTATTTGTAATCTTTTTAATTTAAAATATTTTCAGGCTACGATGTTGAGTGTACACATATTCATGATTGTTACCTCTTCTTGAAGGGTTACTCCTTTTATTGTCATGTGTAATGTCATTCTTTATCCTCATTAATGCCTTTTCATTGAAGTTCTATTCTATCTCACCAGTTTTCTTCTGATGAGGCCATTCCCTCAGAGGGAGGCCAGATAATGAAGGACCTTGTAGGCCTTCACACGTTTTCTTGGCTTTTCTTTTCCTAAGATAGGAAACCACTAGAAAATTTTGAGCAAAAGAATCACATGATATGACACATGTTTGAAAGGGTCATTTTGCTACACTGTGAATAGAAGGAAGGGGGTGAGGAAGAATTTAAGAGGCTATTGCAATAAAATTAACAAGAGATGACAGGGGTTTACACGTCCTGCAATGGCAATCTAGATTGTTTAGAACCTACCTTCCTGCTTACAGCAATTCGTTACACAAGACAAAACTTATTTTTTTAAATATAGAAAAGCTTTTTAAAAGACCTTAGAAAGTAGAGATGTGTATGTCCAATATCTAGGGAAAGAAGAAACCTTAAGTGCTGAGTCCAGAGTTTGTTTGGCTTTTCCCCTAAAGGTGCTTCCCAATACTAAAAGCAGTGGCAAAGAGGCTAAAAAATCTGTACAAAGCTTTCAAGAATCTAGTCCATTTAAGAGGCAATGCCTTCATAATAATCACCAGGATTAAAGCCCAACTTTGAATAAATTCATTTCCTTGTTGGATTAAGATGATTTGGGTTGAGATTGGTAGTGGTCTTCACCTAGATTTTCACCAGAAACCAAAGGAAATTTTCTCTAGAAAAACATAATGTGATATAAATCCTTAAAATATCTTTTAAAAAATAATAATGGGGAAAATGAGAAGATATGAATAACAAAAAGAGGAGGAAGGAAGGAAGGTAGGAAGGAAGAAAGGAAGGAAGGAAACATGTATGAGAAACATACACAGGATATATAGATAATGGAGTTATTAGGCATAGCCTTAAATATAGGTATATTTCATATGTGCAAAGAATTAAAAGGCAAGATGAAGAATTTTGACAGGGAATTGAAAATTATAGAAAAAGAATCAAATGAAGAAGTCTATACATGAAAAATACAATAATAGGTTTAATAGTAGATTAGATACAGTTTAGAAAAGATTTTATAAAATGGAATATAGTTTAGGAAAAAGTCAGACAAGCATGGAGAGACAAAAGAATGGAAAGTACAGAAAAGAACATAAAAGGCTATAAAAGTATAGCAGATAAATTTGAAGATGAGAGTAGAGAAGGAATAGAGAGGAGGCAATATTTAGAGATAATGACTGGGAATTTCCCAAACTGTTAGAAGATATCAAGCCATATTTCAAAGAAGCATGGGATACCCTACACAGAATAACTATGAAGAAACTACAGCTAAGCACATAATAGATAACACTGAAAACCAAAAGGCAAGAATGTTAATAGCAGAGCAAAAATGAGACATTACATTCAAAAAATCAAGAATAAGATAGTTATTAAAAAATGTCAACCCACCAAAAAGATGAAAAATTCTGGATTATAGGAACATACTATATAAAGCAAAAATGGACAGGACACAAAGGAGGTATGGACAAATCCACAATCTTAGTGAATGATTTTAACATACCCCTCTCAACAACTAATGGTACAAGCAGATAAAAAATGGTATGAATACAGAGGATTTAGACAATACCATTTAAAAATTAGACAGTTCATTCTCAAACTGCTTTCTTTTTAAGTGCACATGGAACATTTATCCAAATTGACATATGCTAAACTATAGAACAAGTCACAAGAAATTTTAAAATATTAAAATAACTCAGAGAGGGGCGCCTGGGTGGTTCAGTCAGTTAAGTAACCAATTCTTAATTTCAGCTCAGGTCATGATCCTGGGGTCATAGGATTGAGCCCCATGTTGGGCTCTGCACTCAGCGGGGGAGTCTGCTTGGGATTCTCTCTTTTCCTCACCGTCTGCCCTTCCCTCCACTTGGGTTATAAATAAATAAATAAATAAATAAATATTTAAAAAAAGATAATTCAGAGAATTTTCTCTGGATACAGTAGAAATATACTAAATATCAATTATAAGAACAATGCTAAAAATATTACCAAGTTAGGGATTAAACAATAAACACCTAAATATGCAAAGGGATTGAAGAAAAAAAAAATTCTGGAAACCAGAAGATATTTGAATTGTATAATTTGTGGGATGTAGCTAACGCTATAATTTAAGGGAATTTAGAGCCAAAACACATACAATAGAGAAGAATGAAGATTAAAAAGAACAGATGTAAGCATCTACCTCAAGAAACTAGAAAAGGAAAAGCAAATTAAATTTAAAAAAAGACTGATCAAGTAGGGGCACCTGGGTGGCACAGTGGATTAAGTGTCTGACTCTTGGTTTCCACTCTAGTTGTGATCTCAGGGTTGTGAGATGGAGCCCCACATTTGGGCTCCATGCTCAGCACAGAGTCTGCTTCAGACCATCTCTCCCTCTCCTCCCCCACCCTACTTTTGCTCTCTCTCTTGCTCTCTCTCAAAGAAATTTTAAAAAATTATAGAAAGACTGATCAAGGAGAAAAAGAGAAGGTACAAATAATCAATATTAGGACAACACAAGAGATCTCACAGATATAAAGAAATTATAATTAAAGATATTATAATCATTTTATGCCAATAAATAAACAAATTTAGATGAAGTATAGAGAGTCCTAGAAAAATATAATTGACAGGAAATAGAAAATCTGAAAATCTTGTATTTATTAAAGAAACTGAATATATAATTTAAAACTTTAGACTTAAGTAACTTCTACCAAACTTTTAAGGAAGAAAGAAGCCCCAAATTACACAAACTTCTCTAGAGAAAAGAAAGAAGGGAAAACCTTCTAACTCATTTCATGAGGGCATCATAACCTCGATATCAAAATTTATTAAGAATATTGTAAGACATAAAAGTATGAGAAAATTTCTCTCTCTCTCTCTCTCTCTCTCTCTTTCTGTTTACCCCCCTACCCCATCTCTTTCTCAGGAACATAGATGCCAAAATCCTAAACAAAATATTAGCAGACCAAATACAACAATATTTATTTTTTTTTAATTTTAAGAATTTATTTATTTGAGATAGAGAGCAAGCAAGAGAGAGCACACACAGAGAGAGAGGGAGAGATAAAGCAGACTCCTCACTGAGCAGGGAGCCTGAAGCAGGGCTCGATCCCAGGACCCTGGGATCATGACCTGAGCCAAAGGCAGACACTTAACTGAATGAGCCACCCAGGCTCCCCAAATACAACAATATTTTAAAAAGATAATATGCCATGAGCAAGTTGGGTTTATTCTAGTAATGCAAGGTTGGTTTTACATTTGAAAATCATTTATTTTAAATCATGACATTAATAAAATGATTAGAAGAAAATATCATATGATCATTTCAATAGGTTCAAAAATACCATCTTATAGAATTCAATATTCATTCATGTTAAAAATTCTTAGCAAACCAGAAACAAGAGGGAACTTAAAATGATAAATGCCATATATAAAAACCTTATAGCAAGTATGATAATTAATGGTGAAATTTAAAAAATTCTCTCTCTGAAATTTGGAATGAGAAATGGATGTATTCTATTATTACCATTCAATCATGTATTTGAGATCTTAGGAAATGAAATAAGGCAAGAAAAATAAAAAGCATAATGTTTAAAAAGGAAAAAGTAAAATGACTATTATTTATTAAATAAAATAATTGTATATGAAGAAAATAAAAAAATAACTTAAATGCAAACCACTGGTATTAGTAAGTAAATTTAAAGGAACGATGGCTATAAGGTCAATATATAAAAATCAACTGTATTTCTATAAGCCAGCAAAAAGCAAGCAGAAAACAAAATTTTTAAATGTTATCACATATAATGGCACCAAAAAATAATTAAATGCTTAGGAAACATGTATAGGATCTTAAAAAATATATATATCATACATAATTGGGAGAACTTTTTAAAATTTAATTTTATTTTTCCACTGTTCCGAGATTCATTATTTATGCACCACACCCAGTGCATCATGCAATACATGCCCTCCTTAATACCACCCCCAGGCTCACCCATCCCCCCAGCCTCCTCCCTTCTAAAACCCTCAGATTGTTTCTCAGAGTCTACCGTCTCTCATGCGTTGTCTCCCCCTCTGATTTTCCCCAATTCATTTTTCTTTTGCTTCTCCTAATGTCCTCCATGTTATTCCTTATGCTCCACAAGTAAGTGAAACTATATGATAATTGACTCTCTCTGCTTGACTTATTTCACTCAGCATAATCTCTTCCAGTCCCCTCCATGTTGATACAAAAGTTGGGTATTCATCCTTTCTGATGGAGGTGTAATATTCCAGTGTATATTAAATGACCTAAGTTAATGGAGGAATATAGCACATTTGTGGATTGAAAGACAGTAAAAAGATGTCCCCAAACTGACCTACAGATTAATACAATCACAATCAAAATCTCAGCAATAGACTTAGGGTGGATATTAGGACTAGTAAAGAATTGGGCCTCATTAAAAGAAAGCTGAGCTAAATAACTCAAAAGAGTCAACTAGCCCCACTAAGTTAAGTCAAGAAAGGAAACCCAGAATTGAAAGATCTGATACTTATAATGTGGGAAAACTGTTTGAATTACTAAGCTAAAATAAGCTGTAGGAGGGAAAGAATATGATGTTTCCTTTGTGCTTCATGGTCTGCATTTGTCTTTCACATTCATAATCTCCTTGAGAGTTCTCAGCATCCTGAGATGGAAGATCATCATTCCCATCCCCCATTAAGGAAACTAAGGCTCAGAGAGGATTTCAGAGGTCAAAGACATTCTAACTAGAATAGGGGTTAGAATACAGTCTTTCTTCTTGATTTTTGTCCAAAGACCCTTCCAAAAATAACAGTTATAACATGACACACTATACACACCATACACACTAAATTCAGGGAATGTAGGTACATTCTAAGTGTTATTTGAAATATCAGGTATATGGAAACATGAAAAGGAAGATATATACACATGACTATTACTAAATTTATGCTTTCGAATACACTCTTCCTTCATCTTAGAATGTCCCTCACTCCTTTATTCCCCAGCAAATTTTAAGTTGTCCATTGAAACTCCACTGCAGCACTTTCTCCTCTCAGCAATTATCCTCTCCACAAATGCAGAGTTCATCACTGAGTTCATTTTCAGAAGAGCATTGTGTAGAGATTAAGAGCAAGGACTTTAGAGTCAGGCTTTGAGATGGCATTTTAGGTCTCACATTTAATAGTTTTATAACTTTGGATAATATATTTGGCCTTCCAATGTGTGTATTTCCTAACTATAAAATAAAGATGATAACACTATCATCCATCTTTTAGGATTGTTGCAAAAATTAAATAAGTTAATATATGTAAAGTCCTAGAACAGTGCACAGTAAATGGTAAGTATTATATAGGTGATAGCTGGGATTAATATTATTCAAAATTAATACTGTTCAAAATTATTTATTGTACACCTACAAAATGCCAGTGACTTGCTAATAAGCTCTGTTGACACAAAGTTGACACAAAGAATTGACACAAAGTTTCCTGCTCTGTAGTGGGGGAGACAGATAATACACAAATAATAAGTAAACAAAATAATCTCAGATACCAAAATTTGTATAATGGACACAAATACGGGGAGGTAATAGAGATTAGTAGGTGTTCTGCTTTAAGGAGGATGGTTAGAGAAGTAATACATAAGTGATCAGAGTGGGGTGTACGTCTTCATTACTAATAATGAATAATGAGATGAGCCATGAGGGGATCTGGGAGAATATTCCAGGCAGGAGGAAAAATAGTGCTGAAATGTTAAGATTAGAACAAGTTTGGTGTGTCTGAGAACAAAAATGGGAACAGCATGGTATGAAATGATGGAAAAAATAAGAGAGGTAGTAGATGAAATTGGTGAGGGGAACAGTGTTGGATTATGTAGGATTTTGTTGGCCATGGAAAGAAGTTTTGATTTTATGTGTAGCTAGAAACCATTGCAGTAAGTTATAAGAAGAGATATGATTTGATCAATGTTTTGGAAAGATCACCCTGACTTCTCTGTGGCTTTGATTATTTAGGATCTTTCATGGTTCCATACAAATTTTAGGGTTGGTTTAGTCTGTAATCACTCCTTTGGGACATAGTATTTAGTATATGTTTCTCTTCTTGGATTTTTCACACCGACTCACAATGAATTATTATATAGCCTTACAATTTCCCAATTATACTATTAGTTTCTAGAAGACATGGAATATACTTTTTTGTGTGTGTTTATGTAGTTGTATTTCTAGCACCAAACAGAGAAACTCATTATGTGCTATGTGATTAATAAGTGCTGGTTAGATTGAATTAAAAGAATTCCGAGAGGAGTACAAATGAGGAAGTTTAGAGTTGGAAGAAATTATGTACAACAGAGGAAAGTATCAAATAAAGCTTTTTAGACCACATGGCAGTTGAGATGGGACCTTAAAGCATACTTGAGTGTAGACAGCCAACCATGAGAAAAAAAGAGCCTTCTCAGAAGAGAACAGTGTGCACAAATATGAGAAGGTGGGAAAACCAATGTGTGTCCATTATACAACCTTGGTTGGTTGGAGTACAGTGGGTGTCAAAGAGAGCACTGGAGGGTAAAGCCGTAGAGTAAGTTGAACCCAGATCAGAGAATATTTTGAACACCAGTTCAGGAAATCTGAGCTTTCTCTTATAAGCACTGGGGTAGGGTAGGACATGGAAGGTTTCTGAGGAGAGAGTGTTGTAAACTGTCAGTTGTGCATCAGGATGTTAAATCTGGTATAGTAAGCAAAAAGACTCCAACGTTCTCTGATTGCAGTAGCTCTCTCTAAAAGTAGCTCCTGTGTTGATTAGGATTGCCATTATTCTCTTACCTCTTGTCTGTATTATTTTATCTTTTATTGAGTTGACTGATGGAGAAACTAGGACAGTTTTCTTTAAGAACTCTAGTTTGATTATCACTCTGCATTAAACTACCTGTTTCTGTGCTGCTTTCTTATGCACTTTTTTGCACATTTCTCAGGATTTATCTTTATTTTCTCCCCACTGCATCCCCCACATCCCCCCCCCCAAAAAAAAGTCCTCCAAGACAGGTCTCAGGCTTCTTACCTAAGTCATATGGCTAAGGGGAAGGGAACCAGTTTAGGTTCTGCAAAGCTCTGTGCCACACACCAGCCAAGCCTTGCCTGATCATCAGGTTGCCCAGGAAGCTCTGAAATCGCATCTCAGTCTTTTCATAATCTCAGCTGAGTTTTTTGGGAAGCTTTTTTTTTTTTTTTTTTTGTCTCTACCATGAAAACATGCTGTTAAAAATTGTTCTGCTCCCAACAGAGACCCCCTCTATCCTTTGCTTTCTCTCCTGAGTAGCTTCCCAATTCTTTCAAAGATAGTTCCCTTCTTGTCACAGTTGTATTGGCATCCCAAGCAGAAAGTGTCCTTTTGTCACTTTTCCATCCTTGGTTTCTTCCAAGCTTGCTCCATGTGGGTTACACTTATATCACCAACAAACACAGAGCTCAAATGGTCAGACTAGACCAAAGACGAAAAGAATTATTCTGACTGCATAGTTACAGGAACACAAAATCATTTCTCAACTAAGATTAAATCACTCATCTTTTTTTCTTTTGGCGAACCCAGATAATACCATTCTCACCATTGTAATGAATTTTGTATAAGTAAGGAATTAAAGAAATTGTTTTAAAAATGTCTTAGCTACCAATTAAATGTGACAAATACATTGATATTTTAAACTTCATAATAAGAGTCTATTGACATGCCATTAAAATGATAATTTTTTTAAAGATTTTTATTTATTTATTTGACAGAGAGAGATCACAAGTAGGCAGAGAGGCAGGCAGAGAGAGAGGGGGAAGCAGGCTCCCTGCTGAACAGAGAGCCCGCTGTGGGGCTCGATCCCAGGACCTGGGATCATGACCTGAGCTGAAGGCAGAGGATTTAACCCACTGAGCCACCCAGGCACCCCTAAAATGATAAATTTTAAATATTTTCCCTTTACTTAAAAAAGTATTATTTTCTATATATTTATTCTAGAATATACACAAGGACCAAAGTAGAATATACTCTCCAAGGATAACTACTATTATATTTTTATAAATATTCTTTTATTCTTTCCCTATGTATACACATTAATTTTTTAAAAAAGAGGATTATATAGTACAGACTACTTCGTGATGGGCCTTTTAACCTAACACTATATTATGAATATTATGGTATTAGATTATCTATTTATATAACATTTTATTATGATTTCATTATATATCATATAGCTGTGTCATAATTTGTTTAATTCCATTTTGTAGGACATTTACATTGCCCTCTTTTTGCTCCTAAAGGCAAAATAACCATGCAACAAAATCTTTGATATCTATGAAAATTTTGAGTGGTAAGTCCCTAGAAACCTGAGTCAACAGTTATTGAAAATATCATAGATTTGGAAATGTTTTTAGTTTACTATAATAAACTGGGAGACAGTTCCATCCTCAGTTCCTAAGCTTAGAAGTGGCCTGGGGGAACCCTGGGGGCCTGGATGGTTCACTTGGTTAAGTGAGGACTCCTGGTTTCATCTCAGGTCATGATCTCAGTGGCGTGAGGTCGAGCTCTGTGTCGGCTCTGTGCTCGACAGTGAGTCTGCTTGAGACTCTCTGTTCCTCTCTCTGTATGCCCCTCCCCCCTGCTCATGCTCTTTCTCTCAAATAAATCTTTTTTTAAAAAAGTGGCTTGGAGTCATCATATACACACACATGACAAAGTTTGCTCCATAGGTATCTTTAGAATATCACAGTCTATAAATATCAAAAATTACAAATGAACATAGTGGGTAAAAAAAGAGGGAAGAAAACCATAAAAGAGACTCTTAACTATAAAGAATAAACTGAGGGTTGATGGAGGGAGATGGATGGGGGGATGGACTAAATGGGTAATGGGTATTAAGGAAGGCATTTGTTATGATGAGTACTGGGTATTGCATGTAAGTGATGAATCACTAAATTATACTCTTGGAACCAATACTACACTATTTGTTAACTAACTGGAATTTAAATAAAAACTTGAAACAAATAAATAAATAAATAAAATTTTAAAAAGTGCAAAAAATATTACATTATAGATATGTTCACAAAGCTTCAAAAAGTAAAAGGCTATTTGCTGCTTCACTTCTTACAAATATAACTAGGGTAAATGAATTATCATTAGGCTGATTAATTAATTGTTAATTAGGCCAAATTAATCATTCCATATTAGTTCCATTATGCAGAAATTGCCTTCATTACTGCAGGAGCTATACTCTTGGTTTCGACGTCCTTGTGATTGGGTAGAACTAAAAGTGAAAGTAAACAAGCAGATTCTCAACAGGATAGTGTAGTGATTGTTGTAGTAAGCAGGACAGTGGTTGACTACAGGATCCCAAAAGGAACTAAAAGGCCAACTGGAGACATAGCATCTCTTGGGTATATACAGTAATACAGCACAAACTCTGGAGTTATACAGCACAAATTTCCATGTCATTTTAACTCTTTTCCTTTCCTAGATATTTCCTTACCAATCCTTTCATTTATCCTCCATGTTGCTTTCTAACCACTACTTTCTATCCATTTCCCTAGCCAGAACACATATACATACACACTCCTTCCCATGGTCCCATAATACTGTTCCCTATTTCTAGATTCTCACTTCTCTGTGACCTTTACAACTGATTGTCTACCCTTCCTCAAACACAATTTTCATTATTTCACTTCCTATTTAGGAATGTTTAGGGACCTCCAAGTTTTATCTTCTCTCATCCCTCAGTCTGAGACCCTTATCGATTGTCTCAACACAAGTTCATCAACCTTCCAGGGATATTTTGTTACTCTCTGACCCAAAGGAATCATTGTGTCCCCATATGAGATATATGAGTACATTCTCATGGAACTTTTCTCCTAAAAATTCTTTCTTTATTACATTCATTAGCCTAGTTTTCCACTTCCTTTTTTTTTTTTTAAAGATTTTATTTATTTATTTGAGAGAGTAAGAGAGAGAAGCACAAGCAGGTGCAGAGGGAGAGAGAAAAGCAGACTCCCGCTGAGCAGGGAGCCTAATGAGGGGGGCTTAACTGAGGACCCTAAGACCAGGGCCCGAGCTGAAGGTAGATACTTAACCAACTGAGAAACCCAGGCACCCTAGTTTCCCACTTTTTAACATCCTACCATCCTTTTCTTCCTTAGGCTCATCTCCTGCTACTCCTTCCTTCCCCACAACCTCCTGTATTCAAGCCACCATAAGCAGCTGGTGATCCCTGGAAGACTGATGATCTTCCACATCTCTTTACCTGGACTAATACTATTCCCTAAGTCTTGAATGTCTGTCTTCCTTTCACCATGCAAAGAAAAGTAGGAACAGTACCAATATCACTTCTGCAAAAACTTTTCTAACTCCCTGAACTTGCATTATACTTCCTTTCTATTCATTGCTTCCTATTCCATTTTCCCACAGCATTTGGTTTAAATGTTGTTTGGATTTGGATGAGTTCTATATATTTCCACACCTCAGCTACACTGTATAAAATATTTAGGGCAGGGATAATTTCCTATAATTATTTCCATATTTCTTATATTCAGCTCTTATTCTTCAAAGGCTGACATAGTGTTTAATAAATGTTTGCATTTTGAATGAATTCAGTTCCCCCAAGATCTATGTTGTCTTGAGGCTACAGATGGCATTTCTGTTCTCTATGTTCTGCTTTAAGTGTGCTGAGTTATTGCTTATGCATATGGTATATAATTAACTGTAGGGTGGCCTTTGCCTGGCTCCACAACTGCCCTCTTCCATCTCTGCCACCCCTTCTTAGCAACTTTCCTTCCCAAGTGCTTAACAAATACTCTATGGCATGCCACAAAGTCAGGGAAGTATTCTATAAACATTTTTTGATTATTAAGAAAACTTGTAACTCCCTTGGCTACAGCTTCCAATCAAATTTAAGACAAGAGAATCATTAAAATCAATCACTGTGCAACACAACGAGGACATAGGTTTCCATACCAATGTTTGTCAACCTTTGGGTGTGTATAAGAATCTAGAAAGTTAAACCCTGATATTATTATCCTTCTCTATTATTTTTACATGGTTTAGAGATACCCTTCTCACACTGCTGATAACAATGCTGCCCTTTTGTTGAGCACATGTGATAAGAAGACACTGTGCTGCTGGCCTGACTTGCATATCTCATATAATCCTTACAGCAATCCTAAAAGTTTATTTTCAATACCAGAAAACTGAGGATCAGAGAGGTATGTTGACTTGTCTAAAGTCACATAGCTAATATATGGTGGAGCTGATATTTATCCCTGATAAATTTTGAGTTTGAGTTCTCATTTCAGTAAACCCTTATGTCATTTGAAAACAACACTTGGGGGAGTGTTAAAGATTTTTAAAAAATATTGAACTGAAATGTATACCTTTCAGCTCTTTGCCCTAGTTTTGTACACTAAATATATACATGGGAAGTTTTAATTCTTACTTCTTATATCCCTATTAATATTTAAAGCCTGTTGTTATTTTTTCAAATTTTCTCTTTTACATAAAATATCTTCAGCTCTTTCAGCTGTTTCTCATGTAACTTGGCCTCAGATCTCATATGCTTTGGGTTGCTCTCCTTTGGACAAGCTCCAGTTGTGTCAATCAATGTCCCTCTTAAAACTTGATGAAGCCCAGAGCTGAACACAATGCCCCAGATGTTTTCTAACTGGTATAGATTACAATGAAACTATCACCTCCTTTGTTCAGACCCTTTACTTCTACTAATGTAGTCTAAAATTGCATTACATTTCTTGGCAATGCTGTCAGTTAAAACTTGAGGTTTTCCCCCCCCATATGAACCATGAAATTTATGAATATGAGAGCAATTTATAGACTATAAACTACTATAGTAATGTGATTTGTTAATAATAGCATAAATGGCAGATTTGGCCTATTTTTAAAGCAAAAATTTCACAGAATAAATTTTAATTGATGGATTCTAAAAAATCTAATTCTAAAAATTACCATACTAATCTTAAAAGATAGGTTAAGCCAATTTGCCTGCAAACAATAGAGACAAATCTACAAGTAGGAGTTTTGTAGCCCATGGACTTTAATATTTCTAAAACACTCCAGTGTTCAACATAGAAACTAGGCAACACAATTTTTATTATGCAGGCTGCTTTGGACAACCACTATAAGGTCAGAACATTTATAGTTAGAGCAGTTTCTTCACCAAACACACACATGTAAATTGTGTTTACACACACAATCTGACAGCTGCTTGAGGAAAAATAATCATCATGGGAAAGCACAAAGTGCCTTGCCTAAGTACTGGAATTAACATTCTGAACATTTCAGTTCAGAAACTTTTACTAAGCACATAGTATGTATAGGTCATTAGTGTAGGTGCTTTCAAGAATGCAAAGAAAGTGGGACTCCTGCTCTCAGTCTGGGAGAAGAGACGGGTATTTAGATCCACAAATAGACATAAATAGACTCATCATATGAAACCACCATTAATAAGCTCACTTTCATATATACTCAATACTCTATGGAATAATAAAGATCACTTAGACCAACATCAATTATTTGGAATTTTCAGTTAGCTCAGGAGGCCTCAAGTTTTCCACATCCCCAGTAATAGCACAGAGTCCCCTCTACTGACATAGTTGTTCATTAATTCATTCAACAAACACATAAAACTCAGGAAACTCTAGCAATTAGGTCTGGTTAGAATTAATGTATTTATGGGGAATGAAAGCTAACAAGGTGACATTAGTAAGCAGGCGCCAGATACAAAGGGCCTTGTATGTTGAGGTGGTGTACATGTTGTTTTTGTCCAGCTACTACCTTCCTTCACATTCTCTCACTCATAAAATTCTCTTTTCCAGGACAGGACTGTCTTCACATTGTTGGGGGAGGCAGAATGACCCTGGGCCCTTCACACCCAGATACAAGGGTGGGCCCATGACCTAAACTTAGACAATCAGAGTACCCTCAATCTATAGTGATTGATACAGAAAAGGCAGGTGACCCAAGCCAAGCTAATCAGGGTGCTGCCCTCAACTTTTCTGTCAGAGCTATTAAAGAACAATTCTTTCTAGAAGGGTCGCTAGACTGTCAACAATTAAAGTAGTGGTATGCGGGGAGGAAGGCTTTTCAGCATCATCTTGATGCCAAGTAGAGACAGTCTAAGACAGAAACCAAGATAAAACACTGATGATATCACCTGCCACTGAAAGAAGCCAGGTCTGCCTCCAGGATTTTATAGTGTTAGCTAATAAATCCTATTTATTGTATAGGTTAGTTGAGTTGGTTTTGTTGTTTACGGTTAACTTGATTATAATTAAAACTTACATTATCATAAAGAATTTGATACCATGACATTCATATCCAAACCCACATTATATTTATAAGTGGTATAGATATGCTTATCTATCTATCTATCTATCCTCTATGTATCCACCCATCATGTCATACAGGCTCCAACACTGTGCTCAGTATACCAATTTAAACTTTATGTAATTTCAACCTCATCTTCAGCAAGGCATAGTCTCTATCTCTGTATTCCATATGTAAAATAGATTTTTATTGGTATTCTTACTCATGAAGATGCTTTGAGAATTAATGAGCTCAAATTAGCTGAGTTAGGAAATTTTTAATAGAGCCTGCTGATGCTGAGTGATTATTTAACATACACTAGTGACCTGTTGAAAGCAGGCTTATGAGGCCTCCCTACATCCATGCCTTCCTTAATTGTGGCAAACTCCAGCATTTCTTTAGGTTCTAATTTTGGATGAATATCCAAATTCTGAAATTTACTATCCAGTGCTCTATTCACTAGAGAATATTGCAATCTTAAACCATGCTTCAAAATTGTTCTTCACAAAATTTTATGATGTATCAAAATAAGTCATGTCTGAAGTAAATGTTCTAATTATAGATGGTGCTTCTTTTTCTATCAAAAACCACTTTAATGTGGAATCATTTCCAGTACACTTACTGGTAAAGACATATTCCAAAAGAAGGAAGTAATTTGCAAGTTTTTTTTTTTTTTTCTGTCTGAATGAGGCCTCTAAAAACAAATACTCATCTATAATGCATGGAGTTTATTTTAAAGCAAAAATTGTGTCACATTTTACCATGAGTAAATAATTATATTTCCTACTTTCTTCCTCCTTTTCTCCAGGCCTAGTAATATTTGAATTGATCCACAGAAAAATCACATTGAATTTTATCAAAAATTCAATAGAATACAGTTACAGCATTAATATTGTAGATGGTCTACACAAGCAAACCAATATACCTGTGATCATTTGACCAGTGAAATTAGCTAATTTCTTATTTAAAAAAAATACCAAACAACTAGTGTCATTATTTTTTGACTGACTGGTCAAAATAGGCTTTGGATGTAGTGACCAAAATAGGCCTAAGACATCAGAAAAGATGCAAGTTTTGTTCATGAGACCTACACTAAAACTTAATCGCTCAATGTAGTAAACAGCCTGGCTGGCCCTCATACATACAAAGTCAAAACTTAATCATGTGAAGATACTTGATATCTATAGCAAATAGGTACCAGAATTCAAATATTTATTTTGTTTCGGTGCTGTGCAAACTCCATGTAGAATTGGGTCAAACCAAACTCAGTTTAGGAGGTTTGCTAATGCATTGGCTATACAATACAACAATTGTGTTTACTTTCAAAAGTAAAACTTTCATAGTGCCAAATGTCTGCCCGTCCATAAAAAGCAACTAATGAAAATCAGAATTAAGAACAAACAGGAAATAGTCTTTCGATACAAAAATTAGGGGTCTGTTACCCTGCTTATACATTAAAATCAGCTGTGAGATTCTGATTTCTGTGGCCTGGGATGAGACCCCCACATTTTTTGAAGCTTCTCAGGTGATCTTAATATATAGTTAATTTAAGAATGAATGGTCTAAACTTTCCTAATCTTAAAGTATTATTTATCAAGAATGATAATAAAAAGCATGATAGTTGTTTCTTACATGAATAATCATGCAAATTACCTAAAGTCCCAGAGATTTTGCCTCCTTGTCTTTAAAATATGAATTATGCCATCTGTCACTCAGAATATTTTCAAGGATTATCAACATAAAGGATGTGGCCTGGAATAATGTTTAGTATTTCATGAGTTGAACACTCAAAGTCTACCAAGTTATCAGGTAGATAACCAGTCTGGGGCCAAGATGAGAGGCGCTGGGGGAAACTATGGCAAAAGCATGAGAGACTTAGTCTAAAGGACACATCTACTGCTTAGTCCTGCCAACGGTTATGTAGGAATATACATCAGTAGTTCCAGATCTTCTTCATTTTTTCTTAAGAAAAGAAAGAAATATGGATATTTTAAGTGTGAAATTTTCCTACTTTTAAAGTAGCCAAATGAAACATATCTGTGTCACCAATTTTCTATTCTGGAAAGTCTTAATTCTCTTACCATACAAACATACTTTGACCATATGATTTTGGGTGGTTTCAAATTTTGTTTGTTTTAGGTTAATTTTAATTAATTAATTAACTATCCATTTATCCTTCTGTCAAGTATTTCTTCCTAAGTGGATCAAGGATTTCTAATTTATTTTTATTGAGGTATAATGGACAAACCATACTGTATTGGTTTCAGGTGTATATCACAGTGATTTTATATTTGTATATATTGCAAACTCATCACCACAATAAGTCAAGTTAACATCCATCATGGTACATAGTTACAGAATTGGATCAAGAATTTCTAGCAATGATTTTGGATGACATAGCTATACAATGAATCTATATTAGTTTTCAGGTATTGTGCAATTAAAATTTGTCCATGATGCACTTTTTCCCATGTTATTAATGGTACAATTTTATCTTCGTCTATTTACATCTCCCCTCCCCTACCAACACTAAATCCTTCTTCAATTTTGACCTCAGCAATTTGTTATAGTCATTACTTAATATTTTTCATTTTTTGCCTTTTTGGGGGGATAAGCCAATGTTATTTCTAGCCATCTGAATTGTACCAATAAAGCTTACTTTTTTATTCTACTGTATCCAATACCACTTAGTTTCACTGTTGCTACTACATAGATATATACATGAATAAAAGCAGCTTCTTCATCTTTCCTTAGAAACCAACAAATCCTATGTTATACTAATACCCCTTGTTTACATAAGATTGGTGAAGTACTTTGACTCTTTTCTATAAAGGCAGAGGTTCTCGTTTTCTGTAATAGTAGCTAACCATGAAGGTGACAGGTTTGTGACTGAACTTGCTGAGAAACTCCATCACCATTATAAGCCATGAACATAGCACATAGACACAAAACATTCCTCCATGAATTATGAGTGAAAAATCTATTCAAAGTTTAAAAAAATGTAGCATTTATTTGAGGTCTATAATTGCTGTACAGAAGTTTGAGAAGTTGTATCAAAACCGATGGGGGCTCTTAGGTGGCTTGGTTGGGTAAGCAATTGCCTTTGGCTCAGGTCATGATACCAGGATCCTGGGAACAAGTCCTGCATCAGACAGCCCTGCTCTTCCGGGAGCCTGCTTCTCCCTTTACCTCTGCCTGCCACTTCCCCTGCTTGTGCTCTCTCTCTGTCAAATAAATAAGTAAAATCTTAAAAAAAAAAAAAAAACTGATAGGAGGACACAAAATGAACTGATGGTTTGAAGATGTGATTTATATGTGAAAGATGCTGCCTTTTGAGTATGCCTCCGAAAGAGCTGTGTGTGATTAAAGTTACTCTGTGTGAGATTAATTAAGGTTTTGACCTGAATTAGGGTATCTTGAAAACAAGTCCTTCCTGTGTGAAAGCAGCTTATATAAATCAATTTGAAAATATCCAAATGCCCAGACTAGATGATAACTGAATGATATTTAACTTAATAGTGACACATAATAAAACTAGTTACAATAGATTAAGATCAATTAATTCATGACTGATTTTTAAAAAAGAGTTTATTTATTTATTTAGAGAGAAAGCATGGGCAGAGGGAAGGGCAAAGAGAGAGAATCTCAAGCAGACTCTGTGTTGAGCATGGAGCCAGATCTCATGACCCTGAGATCATGAACTGGGCCAAAATCAAGATTTGGACACTTAACTGACTGAGCCACCCAGGCATTCCTCATGATTAATTCTTAAGCTGACTCCTGTTAATGGAAGAGAAGAATTAAATATACTTTTCTGTGGAACTCCAGCATTTGTGGAATCCACCACTTCACTTAGTGGGAGGATGCCATAAAATACTTGGAACAGGAACTTGTTGAAGGGCAACGTTTACCTCATTCTATTATGGCAGAAAAAAAATAATAAAACTTAAAGAAGTTGTCAATATAATCATGTGCGTATATGTAATGCACAGATATGTATGCGTGCACATGTAACACAAATGTTGTTATATGTGTGAATGTGTAACATACATATACGCGAGTTTGGCTTCCTTTCTTTCTCCCTCCCTCTTTTAGTTCTTTCCTCCCTCCCTCCCTTCCTTCCTTTTTTCTTGGTAACAAAGAAATAAGTCAACATTCAGTGCTGTGATGCAATCAACTCTTGCAAGAAGGTCATACTTAATCAATAATTGCCATTTACTGAAGTTTTGCCTAAAAGTATTATTTAAAAATATAGCAGGTAATTTTAGTTTACTTTAGTTTATTTATAGGAAAGAAGGATTCAGGAAGTATGGACCATTTAAATATTTTATGTACTGTATTTGGAGTAGGACCTTATTGACTGTTTTTCATTGAATCATGGCAAGTTAGACCTGAAAGCAACCTAAGAAACCAAATAGATTAAATTCCTCATTTTACAGGGGAGAAGACTGAAGCCCTTGTGAGCTAAGTATCTCCCACAGACAACTAGGATTTAAGGCCAAGTCTTCTAACTCCAAGTCAGCAGCTTTTTCAGCTCTACCAACAGCCTATCTAAACCAAACCAAATCAATTCAAATCAAAACAAAACAAAAGCCAAACCAAACCAAACCCGAGTCCACAATTCACAGCATAAGGTTAATTAAAAAGAGAAAAAAATCCTTTCCGTTTGGTGAAAAGGTCAACCAGAATAGTAAGATACAGGTAAAGAGACTATATTTTTGCTCATTTAAATTTTCAACCTATAGTTTTCATACAATATACACTATTTAACCCATAATTCCCACCATAATAAAGTAAAAGAGTGGTACTGGGAAATACTGTTCTTCCTCAAGATGATCAGTTATAATCATGTAAATTAGCTCTGATATTCATATTCACTATCACAAAACAGATTAGACTGGGAACATTGAATGCTGTGTTATAAAGAACAGAAAATAGAATACATATTTGGCATCAGGAAACCTTGAGTTCCAAACCTACCCGTTACTTAACAACTGGGTGACGCTGGGAAACATAAACTCTCTGAAACCTTGGTTTCCTTACCAGCAAACTGGGTGTACTGATACATATCTTTGAGAAGTCCTCTGAGTATTAAATAAGATGAGGTACTCAGAGTGCCCAGCTCTCATGCTAAGATCCAATGCCTCATCCCTGAAATTTTAACAGCAATGACAAGAAGGTGGTTGGTGAATTTTCTGGGGCTATGCTGAGATGACTGGTTGATGCCTGAAACTACTTGTAAGATTGGACATTCATGAAGGAATACCTTCTTATTTTAACTTTTGTTTCCCATAAGCCGCTTGGTTCTAAGTATACTGGTCATTTAAAAGCGTTTTTTGTACTTATTCTGGTTTGTAGTTTCCAAGGTAAACTTAATATCCTTTGTCATTTCCCTAGTGTGACACCAAGTGCTTATTAAATGCTTATTGAATGAATGGCATTGAGCTTTCCATTAGGCATGTGCTTGCTGCATATATTCATACAGAGGAGCTTGTGTGAATGTAAGCTCAGGGGCAGATGCTTGGCCCATCATTTTGTTCACAGCTACATCCCCAGTGCATATAGCAGTGCTTGGCACATAGTGCTCAGAAATTTTTTTGTTGGATAAATTAATGAAGGTGTATGTATATATGTATACATGTATGTATGTATACTATGTATGTATGTATACTTTCCCATCCCAGACACTGTAGGAAGCAAGCTATTAATGGTTCCCACTTTTTCAAAGCACTTGCTTATGCCAATGCATCTGATGAAAGATTGAGAAACAACAGGACAATTTAAGAAGTTATCTATACTTCCATTGTTCAAGTATTCACATTTGTGCACTGTTTTTAGCTGCTACTGTTAGGAAAGGAAAAGTGAGATAATTTCTAAAACTAAACTAAAATTTAAAAATCTGTTCTTAAAGACTTTCCTAAAAGGAGATGATACCACATGCCCTTACTGTCATATCAAAAGATGGCTCTTCACATTTGTGGCCTTTCCTAAGTTCATAAACAATAAGAAAGAAAATGTTATTTAAGTTTCTTGTGGTTTATGTGTCTGTCTCCCCTTGTTCAACTTGCAAGTTCTCTGCAATTAGGAACTGTCACTAGCTGCAGTCTGCATCTTCCTCACCTGACATTGCTGGACATACACTTAGGTGCTCAATAAATGTTTGAGGAGGAAGATGATGTTTGTTCAAATGAAATTTACTGAAGTAGTAAAACTTATATTTATGAACCCAGTTTTAATGTCTCTTTCACGTTTCCTTTACATGCTCTATAAAGTCAAGATCATTTTTTAAAAATACATGACTAATTTTGGACTGCATCTGGTCATTTTATGACAACTGAAATAGATGAGTGCATATAGACAGCATCTATAATAAGAACAGGATTCTTTTGAGTGACCGGAGCATCATGTTGCCATCAAGTGTATAGTGGAGAGGACTAGCAGGCTCCCTTTCCAGTTCTTCTCTTATTCTGTGCCAACTGGGCCCTCGGTCTTATTGGTATCCAATAATCAGCCCGATTACAGTTAGCCCTGGGAGACATGACAGAAAGAGAGTCCTCATCTTGCATTAATTGCTCCTATTGAAACTATGCCACATCTCTCCAAGCTAGATGTTGCTTAGTATCCCTTTGATATGATAATGACATGCTTCTTAGCAGATGAATATGCAAATTAAAAGCAGTAATTTGGTGGCATGCACCTGCTGACACTGCACGGCTATGCTTATGTGCTCTGCTGTAACACTGCAGCCACACAAAAGCATCACAGAGGTAAAATTAAATTCTAATGTCGTATATATTAAACAGATGCTTCCACTTTTCTTTGTATATCTACTTTTACAGATTTTGCCATTGGAATCTCAGTTCTCTTCATGCAATTAATGGACATTGATGTGTCATACACAGAAGCGTACTCAGTGCCATTTAAGGAGGCTGATTTTAAAGAGGTGGCTTACATATATGCACATTAGGAGATGAACACTTCTTCATAGCATAGAAGCTGATGACTTTACTCTTGTTGCACAAAGACTCCTATTCATACATGGAATGTATCCTTGGGCTGCAAAGCCGAAAATCACATTTCTATAGCAAAGATGTGCACTGAAATAGAGTTACTTCATATCATCTGAAAAAGGATTCCAAAATGATTTCAAGAGGCTAGCAAAATACCCAGAATCAATAAGCTAAATTCTTGGCTTCAAGAGGCGAGTTACAATGAATGAGAAACAGTGATTGCTTAGGTGGGAACCTAAAAGTCTTTATCAATGTGTCATGTAGCTCAACCTGCCAGAATTAAGCATTCTTAAGACAAAATTTTATAAAGCATGCTACTTCTCTGTTTTTTTCCTTGCCCTTAAGCCAGGTAGCATTCACACAGTTACATATATATGATAATAACTGAATTGATTGAGATTGAACTGTTTAATAGTGCATATATAAATTAAACACATATTTTTATACAGTGAACATTTTATATTATGCATTTAATGATTACATATTATAAAAAGTGGACACATTCCAATTTAATTAAATCTCTTTTGTTGGACATCTATGTTTTTTCCAATTCTTTAATTACATAAATACTACTGCAATGAACATCTTCAAACATATAGCATTTTTTTTCCTTGTGATTATTTCTCTGGAGTAATATTTCAGAAATGAGATTGCTAGGTCAAAAGATAAGGCCATGTTGTAGATGAAAAAAGAAAACCTCTGGTGAGGTTTTGTCTTATTTCACAGTGTATGCTTTTTAGAAATTTAGAAAGAGAGATGCTTTTATGGTTATATAACTGGAGACTCAATTTTCAACTTCCATATACAGGCACGTTATATGTCTCCATCTACAATTGATTTAAACATATTTTGTATCTAAGTTTTAGATATGGGTGGGGTGACTCACTGCTACTTTATAATGCCATAAGCATCCAGGAGTAAACACTACAGAGAAATACAATAGCATTTGCAATGACTTAGGATAATGACTTAGGATAATCTGGGAAGTTGTTCCATTCTTTTCGGCCTCCTTTCAACCTTTGAAATTGTTATAAGTTTCTTGAATACTGTACCAGTTTGAAGAACAGGATATAAATTCTTTTTTTTTTAAATTTAATTTAATTTTATTTAAATTCAATTAGTTAACATGTAGTGTATTATTAATTTCAGAGGTAGAGTTCAGTGATTTATCAGTCTTATACAACACCCAGTGCTCATAGGAAATGAATTGTAAAATCCAGGTGTCCCTAATACTGGAATGTTCACTGTAATGGGAAGCAGAAGATGCAGGTTTTAGATCCAACTCTGACATAATAAGCTGGACAAGCAATTATATTTAATTTTCTGGGCCTCAGATTTTCATTGGAAATAGGCATCCACTTAACAAATACATATTGAATGCCTACTGTGTGCTGGGTACTTACTGTTCAAGGTGATGGAGTAAGGGCAAGGAATAAAACAAGGACCCTTTCTTATAGAGCTTACATGCTAGTATGGGAGAGAACAAATAGATACATGTAATATGAGATGACGAGCTCAGTCACTTTACAGTGCTCCACACCACTCCATCTTCTCTGCCCATTGCCAGCAAGCCTTCAGATTGACTCCTAAGACTGAACTCTGATTCAAGGTATATTTAAAATAAATACACTCACTAATGGAAATCTGTTCTTTCTCCTAAAATAAAAAAATCTTCTTATTAAACTTCTGCCAATAGCTACCAACTTATTTCTTTGTTCCCCTTTACTTTTTTTTTTTTAAGATTTTATTCATTTATTTGAGAAAAAAGGGAGGGAACACAGAGGGAGAGGGAGAAGGACAAGAAGACTCCCTGCTGAGTACAGAGCTATATGACCTGAGGACCCTGAGACCACGACCTGACCTGAAGGCAGATGCTTAACCACTGAGCCACCCAGGTACCCCTCCCTTTATTTTTTAAGTAAAAAGTCCTTGAAAGGGTTCCTGTACTTAATGTCTCCAGTTCATTTTCTCTTGGACATGATGTCACTCTAAACAAGCTTTTGTCCCCACCGTTCTATCCAAATTATCCTTTGTCAATATCACGAGTGACTTCCACATTGCTGAAGCCATTGGTCAAGTCTCAGTCCTTTCCTTATTCTTTCCTCTACTATTAATTCTTACCACTATTAAACATAATAATAATCATAGCCAGTATATAATATATTTGAAAGTTACTAGGAGAGTAGATCCTTAGAGTTCTCATCATTAGGAAAAAAACCACTTTTCTTATTTCTTTATACTGGTATGAAATGATGGGGGTTAACTAAAATCATTGTGATAATCATTTCACAATATATATAAGTCAAGTAATTGTGTTGTACACCTTAAACTTATATATTGCTGTATGCCAGTTACAACACAATCAAACTGGAAGAAAAAAATAATAAAAATGTCTAACAATAAAAATAAATAATAATCATAGTTGTCATTTATTAGGCACTTGCTATAATCCAGGCACTACTCTAAGTGTGTTAAACAAAGTGAGACACATAAGCCTCACAATAACCATATAAAATAGCATTAAAATACCCTTTCTACAGATGGAGAAGGAGACAGAGAGGTGTAGTGACTTTTTCAAGGTCACACAGCAAATAATTTGCAGAGCTGGATTTGAACTTGGCAGAAATGGCTGCAGAGCCTTTATCTTAGCCAGTATGTTATGCTGACTCCTTGGCATTTGACTGAATTGATTGCTCCCTCTTCCTTAAACTACTGTCTTCACTTGGCTTCCAAGATACTATGCTTCCCTGGATTTTTTTTCCTTATCTTCATGGCTGTTCTTTCTCATCGGTCCAGCTGTATTTCCTAAATATTAACATTGGAATGTCTCAGAGTTAAGCCCTTTAATCTCTTCTCTCTATTCACTCCCTTGGTGATCTTATCACAAAACTCTTAGCTTTAAGTCACATGTAAATTCTGAAAATTCCCCAATTTTTACCTCAAAACCAATGTTTCCACTGAAAGCTTGATTCAAATATCCACTTCACATCTCCATTTTGAGATTTAAGTATCATAAGCTTAATAAAATCTGATAATCTCACTTCTATCCCAAACCAGCTTCTCTTCTCAGTTAAGAACAACTCCATTCTCAGAAGTTGCTTAGGCTCAAAATTTTGGAGTCTTTCCATACAAATGACCAACAGACACATGAAAAAAATACTCAATGTCACTCGGCATCAGGGAAATACAAATCAAAACCACAATGAGATACCACCTCACACAGGTCAGATTGGCTAAAACTAACAAGTCAGGAAACAACAGACGTTGGTGAGGATGCAGAGAAAAGGAAGCGCACTTACACTGTTAGTGGGAATGCAAACTGGTACAGCCATTCTGCAAAACAGTATGGAGTTCCTCAAAAAGTTAAAAATAGAGCTACCCTACAACCTAGAATTGCACTACTAAGTATTTATCCAAAAGATACAAACATAATGATTTGAAGGGGCACACATACCCCAATGTTTATAGCAATAATGTCCACAATAGCCAAACTCTAGAAAGAGCCCAGATGTCCATCGACAGATGAATGGAGAGAGAATGTCCATCAACAGATGAATGGATAGAGAAGATGCAATACACACACACACACACACACACACACACACACACAGGAATATTAGTCAGCCATCAAAAAGAATGAAATCTTTCCATTTGCAAAGACATAGATGCAATTAGAGGGTATTACGCTAAATGAAATAAGTCGGTCAGAGAAAGACAAATACCATATGATTACACTCACATGTGGAATTTAAGAAACAAAACAGGTGAACATAGAGGAAGGGAAAGAAAAATAAAATAAGATGAAAATAGAGAGACAAACCATAAGAGACACTGAACTCTAAGAAACAAACTAAGGGTTGCTGGAGGGGAGGTGGGTAGGGGGAAGGGATAATGTGGTAATGGGGATTTCGGAGGGCACTTGATATAAGGAGCACTGGGTATTATATGGAACTGATGAATCACTAAATTCTACCCCTGAAACTAATAATACAGTATATGTTAACTAAATTGAATTTAAATAAAGAATTTTTAAAAATTTGGAGTCTTCCTTGACTCTCCTCTTTTTCTCACACTCCATATCTTATCCATTAGCAAATCTTATTGGTTCTACACTTGAAACCTTCCAGAATTCAACTATTTTTCATTACCCCCGGTGCCACCATCCTGGTTTGAGGCACAGCCAATTCTCCTTTGATTATTGCTGTAAACTCCTAACCACTCTCCCTACTTATTCCTTTGTTCCTTTACAATACAGCCAACCTATCAATGGAACTAAGACCATCCCACCCCTCTAAACCCTTCAATGGCTTCTCATTTCATTCAGCAAGAACCCAATGAACTCAGTAAGGTTTCAGGATAAAAGATTAATACCCAGAAGTCAATAGCATTTCTATATAACAATAATGAACTATCACAAAGAGAAATTAAGAAAGCAATCCCATTTATAATGGCAGCAAAAAGAATAAAAATCCTAGGAATAAATTTAACCAAAGAGGTGAAAGAGCTACACTGTGAAAACTATAAAACATTGATGAAAGAATGTGAAGATGATACAGACAAATGAAAAGATATTCTATGCTCATGGATTAGAAGAATTAATATTGTTTAAATGTTCATACTACCCAAAGCAATCTATAGATTCAATACAATCCCTAACAAAATACCAATAGCATTTTTCACTGAACTAGAACAAATAATACTAACATTTGTATGTAACCACAAAAGACCCTAAATAGCAAAAGCGATTTTGAGAAAAAAGAATGAAGCTGGAGAGGCGCCTGGGTGGCTCAGTGGGTTAAAGCCTCTGCCTTTGGCTCAGGTCATGATCTCAGGGTCCTGGGATCGAGCCCTGCATCGGGCTCTCTGTGCAGCGGGGAGCTTGCTTCCTCCTCTCTCTCTGCCTGCCTCCCTGCCTACTTGTGATCTCTGTCTGTAAAATTAAAAAAAAAAAAAAGAATGAAGCTGGAGATATCACAATACCAGATTTCAAGATATACTACAAAGCTGCAGTAATCAAAACAATATGGTACTGGCACAAAAACAGACACAGATCAATGAAGCAGAATAGAGAGCCCAGAAATAAATCCACACCAACATGCTCAATTAATCTATGATGAAGAAAGCAAGAATAAACAACAGGGAAAAGAAAGTCTTTTTAATAAATAGTAGCTGAAAAAACAGCTACATGCAAAGAATGAAACATACACAAAAATAAACTCCAAATGACTTTAAGACCTAAATGTGAGACCTGAAACCATAACAATCCTAGAAGAGAACACAAGTAATAATTTCTCTGGCATTGGTCATAGCAACATTTTTCTAGATATGTCTTCTAAGGCAAGGGAAACAAGCAAAAATAAACTGTTAGGACTATATTAAAATGAAAGACTTTTGCAAAGCAAAGGAAACCATAAACAAAACAAAAAAGGCAATCTACCGAACGGGAGAAGATTTGCAAATGATATACCAGTAAAGGGTTAATATCCAAACTATATAAAGAACTTACACAACTCAACACCTAAAAACCCCCAAACAACCTGATTAAAAAATGGGGAGAAGACCTGAGTAGGAATTTTTCCAAAGAAGACATACAGGTGGCCAACAGACTTATGAAATGATGCTCAACATCATATTCATCAGGGAAATGTAACTCAAAAACAGAGTGATATATCACCTTACACCCCTCAGACCGGCTAAAATAAAAAAACATAAGAAATAACAAGTGTTGGTGAGGATGTGGAGGAAAAGGACCCCTTGTACAATGTTGGTGGGAATGTAAATTGGTGCAGCCATTGTGTAAAAACATATGGAGGTTTCTCAGAAAATTCAAAATAGAAGTACCATATGATTTAATAATTCTACTACTGGGTATTTACCCAAAGAATATGAAAACATTAAGTCAAAAAATATACACACCCCTATGTTTGTTACGGCATTATTTAGTATTAATAGCCAAGATATGGAACCTATCTAAGTGTCCACTGATAAACAAATGGATAAGGAAGATGTGGTTACACACATACACACACACATACACGATGGAATATTTCATAGACTTTAAAAAGAATGAGATCTTGTCACTTGTGATGACATGGATGGACCTAGATGGTATTATGCTAAGTGAAATAAATCAAACTGAGAAAGATAAATACCATACAATTTCAATCATTTGTGGAATATAAAATCTAAAGCAAATGAATAAATAAAAAGCAGAATTGGTCATATTAGTACAAAGAACAGACTAATGCTTGCTAGAGGAAGGGGGTGAGGAGATGGACAAAATGGGTGAAGGGGAGAGGGAGATACAGGCTTTTAGATATGGAATAAGTAAGTTCTGGGAATAAAATATAAAGCATAGAAAATAGAATCAGACATTGTAATAGCATTGTATAGTGACCAATGTTAGCTACACGTGTGGTGAGGATAATATAATGTCTAGAGAAGTTGAATCACAATGATGTACACCTGAAACTAATGTAATATTGTGTGTCAACTATACTACCCACCTCCCTTGGCAAAACCAAAAGCCATTATAATGGTCTACAAGACTACCTAAAATCTAGCCCCCTAGTATTTCTCTGGCCTTACCTCCTATGATTCTGTTCCTTGCTCACTCTGATCCAGCCCCACAGGGATCCTTGCTCTTCCCAGAATTTGCCAGGCATACTTGGGCCTCTTTGCCTTTGCACTGACTCTTTTCTCTCTCTGAACTCTTTTCCTCTTATATGTGAACCTGGCTTTTTCCCTCTATCCTTCAAGAATTTGCTCAAATGTCCCCTTTTCAGGGAGGCTTTCTCTGACTACCTTATTTAAATTGTACCCAAACATTTCTGATTCCTTTTCCCTGCTTTATCATTTGTTACACTATATATTTTATTTATTTATTCTTTTTTTCTATTTCCCCAGGCAGAACGTTGCATGAGCAGGGAATCTTGTCTGTTTTCCACACTAGGCACCTAGAACATTATCTGGCACAAGGTAGGAAAATCACTAGTTCATAAAAGAGGAATTTAAGTGGTGGGAGATTTTCTGGGCTATATTCTTCCTTGCTCATGTATTGTGAGATAAAATAAGTTTGATTTCTTGATGTTCTCCTTCAGGTGAGGAAGGACTTTCCTAAAAACTTTCAGCAAAATTTTCCTTGCCTTTCATTGTCATAAATTCTGACCAAACAGTGATAAAGAGAGCAGGGGCTGAGATCACCTTTGGTTTAATCACACCCACCCTACAGCTGAGGGTAGAGTTGGCTTCCCTTGAGGCACATCATATGGAGGGTCAATACTGAAGGAACCAGGAATCTAGAGGGAGAAAAAGCTGAGCTAGTAATGTCTACTACAGACACCTTAAAGTGGAAGTGGTGGCTGTGTGGATATTAGACAACTCATTTTCTCATATTCTCCTCAACACAAGAATTTGGCAATTAAAAAAACTTAGCAATCTTGACAACTGAAAAATTATACCTCACTTCTAATTTTAATTTCTCTGACTACTCTTGACCTGGAATACATTTTTATTTGCTAATTGATCATGTATGTTTTCTGGGATGCCTCAGCCAGTTTAGCATCTGCTCTTAGCTCAGGTCGTGATTCCAGGCTCCTGGAATTCCAGGAGTCCTACATTGGACTCCCTGCTCAGTGGGGAACGTGCTTCTCCCTGTCTGCCATTCACGCTGCTAGTGCACTCGCTCTCTTTCTGACAAATAAATATTTTTAAAAATCACGTATGATGTTTCCTGTTTTTAAGATTACCTGGTCATATTCTTTGCTCATTTTTTCTATTGGATTATCTTTTTCTTGTTAAAAATTGGGAGCTCTTTATATATTCCATATATAATCCTTTGTTATATATATAGTAAATACTTTCTCCCGATCCATTGCTTGTCACGACTCTGTTTGTGGATTTTTATTGGGTCATACATAGGTTTTAAATTTATGTATTCAAATTTATCATTTGATTTTTAGCTTCTAGGTTTTGTCTTAATAGAGCTTGTCCTACTCTAACATCATAAATATTTTCTTGAATTTAATGGTTTAAAATACAATCTTTATGATATCTTAAAGTTGCTTTTCTAGACTCTCCATCTATTCCATTTATTTATCTATTTGCCCCCAATATCAAGCTCTTTTAATTTCTCTTTTATCATCTTTTAAATGCTCTGATATTTTAGAAGGTTTTAGGAGATTTTATCTTCATTGTTCTTAACTATTCTCACCTCCAAATATATTTTAGAATTAGCTTCTAAGTTTTTGTATGGCATTGCATTGAATTTATAGATTAATGTGAAAAAAATTGCCCGCTTTACTATACTGAGTCATTCCATCTATCATTGAAGCAATGTGTTACTACCTACTTCATATAAATCTTGTATAATTTTTAAGTTAATATCCTATATCTTTTGTAGGGTTTTTCTTTTTCCAATTGTCAGTAGTATTCAAGGTATTTTCTAAGTGATTATTGTTGGAGTATAGGAAAACTGTGAGTTTTTTAAACCTGTTATTACTGCATTAAACTCTTTTATCAGTTCAAACAATACTTCTTAGTTATTTCTTTTGGATTTTCAAAATAGAAGATCATATTATTTACATATCATAATCCTTTCTAACATTTATAGCTCCTATTTAATATTATTAGTAGTACTATTATTATAAAGATGATACTATTATTTCTTACTGTGTATTGCCCAAGATAGCCAGTACCATCCTGAGTACTGAGACATATTCCTGACTTTAATGGTAATACTTGTAGTGTTTTATTACTGATTTTTGTGTACTGTGTGATGCAGACATAAATATTCTTTACTAAAGCATGGAGGTTTACCTCTTCCGAGCTTACTTAGAATTTTAACCAAAAAATGTGTTGTTGAATTTTATTTTTCAGAAATTTAAAATGTATTGAGATGACCATATTGTCCTCTTTTACTGTTACTAGGAGTGAATTACATAAATAAATTTCTAGATGTTAAATTATCTTTTCTTGAAGCTATTTCTATTCTTTTAATCTTTTGCTATATATTTACCTCTGAATATACACGTTTTCATATATTGTCATTATCATTCACTTGTAAGAATTTTATTATTTCTTAATTCAGAAATTATTTAAATTATTTTAAAAACTTTAGCTAAGTAATTCGATTATTTCTAGTTATCAGTTTGTTACTGATTTCTGATTTTGTTTAAGCCAGTGCATGTCTGTGTAATTTCAGCTTTTCTTGGAAATTTATTAAGATTGTTTTCTGAGGCATAATGTGCAGTAAATTAAAAAAAATAATTGCACTTGCACTTGAAGTAAATGTGTACTCTTATATTTGTTGAATATGTATGTATATACATATATATTTTATTATATGTACCATTAAAAGCCTATGTATCATTATTATTACTTTTTGCTACTTTATTTTTTATTATTATTATTTTTCTTTTGAGAGAGAGGAGAGCACAGAGGGGAGAAAAAGAGTGAGAGGGAGAGAGAGAATCTTAAGCAGGCTCCACATCTGGAATAGAACCAGAGTAGGGCTATGCGGTCTCCTGACCCTGAGATCATGACCTGAGCCCAAGTCAAGAGTTGGATGTTTAACCAATTGAGCCACCCAGGCAGCCCAACTTTTTTCCTACTTTAATCATTGCATTCTAAGACAGATATATTAACTTCTTCCACTAAGATTATGGATTTAACAATATCTATTTGTATTTCTAATAGTTTTTATCTTATATGTATAAAAGCTGGATGGTAAGGTACATAAATTTGTGATTTTTGTATCTTGACAGATTATTCTATTTATAATATAAAATTTTTCTCTTTGTCCAAATTAATAATTTTATCCCCCAAATCTGAGTTTCATTATGTTAATATTGCCTTAACTGGTCTTTCCCCTTGTGAATTATCATCTTTCTGAAATACTTATGTCCATCCCTTTATTTCAATTATGCTGTGTCAATTTTGTTTTGGTAGTGTCTCTGGCATATACCAAGCAATTAGATTAAAATAAAATCTGACAATCTCTGCCTTTTACGAATGTGACTATGAAAATGTTTGGACATATTACCACTATTAAATATTTAAAAATTACCTTTTTAAAAAAATAAATTCTATTTTTCTTTATTTTATTTTATTTTATTTTATTTTATTTTATGAGTTGATTGAGTTTTACCTACCTTTCCCTTCCCTACCTTTCTCCTCAGCCAAAGGCCGATAAATGATTTTTCCCCAGAGATTTAAAAATCATATATTCTATTTCTGTTCCTATATTGGTTAGCCATTAATTTTTTCTTAAAACTCATGTGTTTAAATATATATCCCTTTTCCTAGCACAAGAGATAAGACAATGAACCATAGCATGCTATCTATCCTTTTCCCCTTCACCGACATTGGCTTCATCTTCAAACTTTATTTAAAGAACTCATTTGAGTTTAGTTCTAGATTGTTAGTATTTTAAAAGATTTATATGACTGTAAGGATCTACACTTAGCCATATGTCTTACTGGCTTCTTTCTTCTCTTATTTTGGTATTCATTGTCTTTCTCCTAAAATCTTTTTTGTTTTGAGTACTTCCTTTAATATTTCTTTTGAATGGATTTTTAAACACGCTTTCATTTTATCCTCAACTTGATGTTCATTTGGCTGGATTTATAATTCTGCATCACTCAACTTCTTAAGAAGGTGATATTTGAGTAAAGACTTGAAGATAGTGAGGATCTCTGGGGGAAGAAAGTCTAAGTAAAAGCAACAGCAAGTGCAAATGTCCCAAAGCAGGAGTATGCTTGGTGTGTTCCTGGAATGCATGTAAGTGTGGTAATTTACTTAATGTATGTCTTTCCACTCAGCATGTAAACTTTATGACCATGTCTGTTTTATTTTAAATTGTAGACCCAGCACCTACTGTAGTACTTAGGATACAGAATTTTCTCAGTGTTAGCTGAGTGAATGAATAACCCCAAATTCGAAACAAAAGCCCTAGATCATATCATTCAAGTTCACCATTATATTTTAATACCAATGATATTAACAAAAAGCACACACCCATTTCTTGCAATATGGTGAACTCACAAAGCCTTGAACCAGGAATTAGTTATATTTGTCAATGAATGTTAATATAAATTTTTCAAGACAAAAAATAGAGTTTTGAGGAATTTGGTTGTAATATTTACAACTGAATTGGAGTACTTTATGTATAGTAGTATGTGCTCAGTAAAATCTGTAATGGTACGTGCCCAGTAAAATTTGTTGAGAGAATGGTAAGAATATTCCCACTAATAAAGAAGATGTGGTATATACATACAATGGAATACTATGCTGCCATCTAAAGAAATGAAATCTTGCCTTTTGCGACGATGTGGATGGAACTAGAGGGTATTATGCTTAGCAAAATAAGTCAGTCGGAGAAAGACAACTATCATATGATCTCCCTGATATGAGGAAGTGGAGATGTAACGTGGGAGTTTGGGGGGGGGTAGGAAAAGAATAAATGAAACAAGATGGGATCGGGAGGGAGACAAACCATAAGTGACTCTTAATCTCACAAAACAAACTGAGGGTTTCTCGGGGGAGGAGGGTCGGAGAGGGTTGTGGGGTTACGGACATTGGGGAGGGTATGTGCTATGGTGAGTGCTGTGAAGTGTGTAAACCTGGGGATTCACAGACCTGTACCCCTGGGGATAAAAATACATTATATGTTTATAAAAAAAATTAAAAAAAATTTAATAAAAAAAGAGAATATTCCCACTATCAAAAACTATGTAACTAGACCTATTTTCCAAAATTTTAGGATGCCTTTTATAAGATATGTGCAGACTTCCTTTCATTCATTACATTTATTCACTTTATTTCACTTTCAAAGTAACTTTATGTAATTTTTTTAAAGATTTAAATTATTTATCTATTTATTTATATGAGAGAGTAAGAGTGTGTGTGAGCGGGGAGAGTAGCAAAAGGATAGGGACAAGCAGAGCTGGACGTGGGGCTCAATCTGATGACCCTGAGATCGTGACATGAGCCAAAATCAAGAGTTGGGCACTTAACCAACTGACCCACCTGGGTGCCCAACATTTAATTTTTTTAACTGAATTTTGAAAAGAATACATTAAGTCCCTGATACTCTGCTACAAACCCACAGATACAAACATACACACATACATATGCATGCATACACATGCTAGGAATTATTCCTTGAAAATGCACTTAATTCCAATTATCTATTGTTCTCTTTCCTAACTCTTTTTTTGATGCTTTTTACTAGAGATTATATTTGCTGTCTATAAACTATACTTTGCTTCCCTTTAACCCAGCAAAGAAATTCTGTATAAACAAAAACCCTAAGATCATGCACAAGGAGAAGTAATGTTGCTATAGAAATTATTTTGCAGGATCATTTTAGCATTTTAATACTCCATAATGAAACAATACTCCTTAGGTTTGGTTTCCCAGATATTAGAAGGTCTGAGGGTCTGAATAAAGAGCTCTATATGTGATTTCATATGAGCCACACCTGATAGGCACTTTACTGGCAAACAAAAATAAATACATTTTAAAGGAGAGATGAATCGACAAATCACCAATATTCTTTCTAAAATCCATTCTTAAGCATTTGTAATTCCTCTTGAGTAGTTTAGATTACATGAGATAGACTTTGCTAATACTTGACAAAGTTTACAATTCTAAGAATTATAAAATTCTCCTCAGGGAGCAATCACACTAAATGAATGGCCCTGTGAAATGAGTAGTTATTGCTTCATCGATTTATATCTGACCACTAAAATTACCGGACAGATGTCTTCATTTCTACCAGGTACGATTTCCCCACACATGTTTATGGTGTTTTCTCAGAAAGAAAGGAAAGAAAGAAAGAAAGAAAGAAAGAAGAAAGAAAGAAAAGAAGGGAAAAGAAAAGAAAAGAAAAAAAAAAGAAAAGAAAAGAAAAGAGGGAGGGAGGGAGACAGAAAGAGGGAGAGAGAGAAAGAGAAAAGGAGGAAAGAAGAAAGAGAGAGAAAAGAAAAAATATCCTCAGACTCTGAAACTACTAAATTTCAATGAAAGAAGCAGGGACTTTTGGTAGAAACATGTCTCAAAGGTAATACCAGTCTGTGATTAAATTTATAAACAAAAAGTACATTTTTAAGTGGCATAATATTATCAAACAGCTAACTGTTTCCTCTCCTGGCTCACTTCTCTTTTCACTCTGATTTGGAAAAAAAAAATAATAATAGCAGGAATTCAACTAAGTACCAGTATGTATTCAGACTTGGGTAAAGACCGGGGGAGGGGGTGCGGGGGCGTGTGGGGGTGTGTGTGGCAGGTCTCTGGTGGCAGGCAAATCCCCCCCACTCCCGCTTCCTCCCCCAGTACCCTCTGCAGGGGGCCAGGGCCAGCAGACATTCTCATGAGGGATTGAAGACAGTGATGCCTGATTTTCTGATTTTTTAAAAGAAACTGAAAATCCCAATTTTTTACAGTGTAAAGTCTATCAATTTATCTTTTAAAAATGTAAACACTCGGGGCACCTAGGTGGCTCAGTCAGTTAAACACCTCCCTTTGGCTCAGGTTATTAAGCCCCGCATCTGGGATCTCAGGGTCCTGGGATCAAGCCTGCTTCTCCCTCTCCTGCTCCCTCTGCTTGGGCTCACTCTCTGTGTCTAATAAGTAAAATCTTTTTAAAAAAATTAAAAATGTAAACACTCTCTAGGTCGACAGTGAATGTGTCAAATGCCCATATTTCTGGACTATACCCTGTATCTAGGGCATAGGTTTGCAACCTCCATAAGGCCAGCAGTTCTGTCTCCATTTGGAGTAAGGTGAGGGTCAACCACCGTCAACAACAAAATTACAACTGCAACACTATCTCCTTCTTTATCCATTAGTCTCTATTTCCATGCATAATATTTTGAACAGAAAGCAAGAATACTCACTTAAGACAAAAGGCCTGGGCTTAGAAGGACAGAAAGGAAGATAACCCAGATTTGTCACATGGAAATATTTCATGATCTAATAGAAATAAGGCTTTATAAACATGTATCTTATTGTTTATATGTCAAATACAGTCCCTATTACTTTTAAAGTGCTGAAATTTGTCAGAGAGAGATTGTCAATGTGGTGAGATAATTTCTCTCCCTTGCTCTGTTAGGTCAGGTGTTAATCTCATAAACGCCCATGTTTGCATGTTAAATTCCTGTTGCAGCAAAACAAAAACAAAAACAAAAAACCCATAAAACACAGTTTCATAAAACACAGGCGTAAAATTAACAAAGCAATTGATCTGACACTGGTATTTAGTGACTCCCAGTTACAAGAAAAGATTTTTAAAACAGAAAACCCAAAATATTATCTAAATACCATCAAACATCAAGTAAATCTTCAGTCACAGAGCATTCGTTGGCATACTGTTAGTAACTCATTCACTGAGTGAGCTGAAAACCCATAACCCCTTAGGCAATTTCTTTCTGAAAAGCTGGACCACTCAACTGACAGCAACTGTTTGTTCAACACTGTGTTAAATTCTCTTTCCATTTTTTAATTTTTCTTAGCACCGTTTCCTCTTGCCTATTTTTCAGGGCTTCTGCTGACATGTCACAGCCTTGTGATTCACTGTCAGTTTTCCTGGCTTGTATTTTTTTTTCCCCCTCTTACTTCTTTTACAGGGACCTGGTGATAAAGGGAGTGTGGGTGGACAGAGAAACAAGCATGTTTCTTGATTTAGCCCACCCAACTTAACAGAGCCAACAATTTTTCAGTGCATGCCTTCTTACGCACCAGCTCCACCTGTGTCTTACCTGGTGCATGACCTTCAGTTGAAAATTCCAGCAGCGTGCAACTTGTCTTTGGCAAATGAATTGTAAGTGTGCCAGCTGCCAGATGTCTTCATTTTTAAAACACCTTCAAAACTGCTTCTGGCACAGTTCCATAAGCAAAACAGGCTAAGCTGTAACTCTAGTTTCCATGCTGTGAGCAAAAGAAGAGGGGGTGAGGGAAGCAGATGGAGGCAAGAGAAAAATGTATTGCCTTCACATCTTGAAACAGAGTGTAAGTGGAAGGAAAAACAGAATCTGGCTACCCTCTTCAGTAAATATTTGCATGAAGAGTTATCTATGACCTGTGATATGTTCAATACGCACATGAATAGTTACTTACAACAATATAGAAATTTGAAATACAATGGTTTTGTGAGTCCAACAAAATAATTATGATAGATTTGTCTAAAAAAGAAGGTTTTTGGCTCTTAAGATAATAAATAGATGTAAACCTAAGGAGAGCTATCAAAAATCAAATAATTCTTTTTTCTTGGTCTTCAGCAATGCAAAATTCTCTTGCTGTCAAAAGTAGGATTTTGAAGTGAGACTCAAGGAGTGTCTAGATTCCAGAGGATGGCCCTCAATTCTTACCTGTTGAAAATCACCTTCGAAACCTTCTGGTGGTCTCAATACTTAAGCCACACACTAAGGGGACAGATTTAAAGAACAAGGCATGTTGCAAACATTTAGAACGACTGGCATTACTTTGGAAGTAACTAAAGCCCAGAAACCGAATACTTAAATGACAAAAGTCGGGCAAAATTATTGAAAAAATAGTGATAGTGAATTGGAAACTGCCAACGTTTAAACACAAAAACAGATATTCACGCTTGAGCCTAGGGAAAAGTCAGAATATGGCCATTTAAGATCAAGTTGAGTTAATTCAAAGAGAATTATTTCAATCATTATCTTCCCATAGCTCTCATAATAGAAATGAAGACATCCTATGTAAACTACACGAATGGAATAAAATTAAAAGTAAACTGAACAAGGAAAAGAAAAAAAAGACCTGCCAGTGACTTATATTTTCTGTCATTAAGCTCTGACTAGTATATTGTGTTACTCACCTCATAGTCATAATACATAAGCTTATCTTTAAGTGGTTAGACATCTACACTTTGAAAGAATATGAATGAAACATGAAAGTGATGGGAGCTATATTTGGAGACACATTGCAACGAAGCCCAATAAGGGAAATAAAACCTCCTTTATACCTACCAATGAATACAAAAATCCAAATTTTGATTCTTAATTAAGAAGGTTTATGGAAAGGAAATGTGCTTATAAAGGTTCCAATTCAGTGAGAAGCACTGGTCTTAGAGGATATATGCCACTGGTAAAATCATAAATGGGGGGGTTTGCTTTTCTACCTTTTAATTCTACAGTCCTTCATGTGCTTCTTTCAATGAATCACAATATTCCCTGTACATGCCTTTCACCTTCCTACCTCTGTGGATGACAACAGCATAAGCATTTTTTTTTCTAACTATCTTTACCATTCATTCCTGTTTATTGAATTCTTGTCCATCCTTTAAGTTTTGGCTCAGATGTAAGTATTTCCATGAACTTTTCCCAAATAAACTCCTCCACCTCCACTGAAAGAAATCTCCTTCCTGTGCTATTCTCATAGCATGACTCTTGATTTTATATTCTTATCTGTCTCTCTGTGTACACTGTAAGCATCTTGAGGACTGAAATCATGTGTGCCCTGTCTTAAAATCCCAGAATACCTAGTACACCATGCCCATGCTGATGCGTGAATAGAACCGGATGCCTAGCCTTTGGGTCAGTCAGCAGTGCCCTCATCCTGTCTTCTCCCTACAACGAACCACGCCGTAGGCCTTTTTTTACTCCTTAGGGCTCACTTCTCAAACAGATTCCATTTTTATTTCATTTGTTCTATTTGGTCCCTTATTAACTTGTTGGTTAACAATGTAATGGATAATATGAAATGTGGCTTCCAAATAACATACATCAGATTCTGAAAGAAGTGAGGACCTTAATTTAAACAGCACTGGAGTAGACAGAAAGATAAATTTTCTGGGTCTTTCAGTGCTCTCAATTCAGAACAGAAGAATTACACACAGAGCTGAGCATGAACACATATAAAGGAAAATAAGGTTAACAGTAATGGAGAAAATAGTAATAAATACACTATAAAGAAAATAAAGGTTAAATGCATACTGAAACTATTTGAAAACCAAGAAGTATAGAGGTGTCTGGGTGGCTCAGTCAGTTAAGCAATTGCCTTCTGTTTAGGTCATGATCCCAGAGTCCTGGAATCTAGCTTTGAGCCGGACTCTTTGCTTAACAGGGAGTCTGCTTCTCCCTCTGCCCCTTCCCCCTGTTCATTTTCTCTCTCTCTCAAAGAAAGAAAAAAAAAAAAAAACCACAAAGTATTAAAAAATAAGCTCCTAAAAGTTTTTCCCAAACTAAGAAATATAAAATGGCTTCTTGGAAGTGGTGGCTTGTTATTATTATTATTTTTAACAGTCAACTCATATTTTAGTTTGGCTCCAAGTTTCCCAGAAGGGCTTGAGCACATCACTCTGAAACCTCATAAAAATTGCCAAGGGGAGTCTGGTCTGAGTTTCGTGAATGCTGCTCTAACTGATGGGACTGAAGGAGAACCTTGGCAGCAGCTAGGAGAAAAAAAGACACCCAGAAATTAAAATTGAAGTTAATTATAGTACTTACAGATTTTTCCCTAGACCTGATTCTTGGTGTTCAACAAAGAAGAAAAGCTCTCAATACAACTTCAACATGACAGTGCCGTCACTATACCTAAGCCTGTTCTTGGGGGGCTAGGGAGGGGTAAGACTTGAAGATATTCAAGTCACTAAAGCTGTTCGGGGGATCGAGGGTGTTAAGAGTACTTCTTCATTTACGGCTAGTGATAGAAAATGGATGAAGAATGATCTTTCTACATCCAAACTGTAGTTTTATTTATTCCAAACCCAGAAACCTCATTTGAGTTATATTCTTCTAGACTTTAGGGGGATACTGAGTCATGCAATTAGTAGATAAGCAATACTTGTTCTCGGAACCCTCATCAGCCTATTTGTCTTTTTAATTTTACACAGTTCAGAGTATGATGATCCAGATTAGAGAGGCAGCACTTACTACTTACCAGCCGTCTGACCTGAAGCAACTTAGCTGTCCTCTCTCAGTCTGTTTCTTCATCTATAGAATGACGATAACTATACCTGCTTCATACCACTGCCATGTGACTCTAGAAGAATTTTGTCAGTATCTTACAGAGTATAAAATAGACACAGTGACAAAACACACTTATGATAGACAACTTTAGCCACCTACATGTATTTCTCTAAGAGCATGGTATTTGCTAAATTATTGATTTGGCTTATTTCCAATTACATCACCTGAAAAAGCTTAGGCAATATCATTCTGGACCTTATTCCATCCCAAAAGGAAGAAATGGTTGGTAAAGTGCCTTGGGGAAAAGTGAGCCAAGCAATGCTGGGATTTGATGGTATAATCTAATCTAGACCCTCATGACACAACATAGGTGTAGGACTAGCAATATTGCATGATCTGGGAGCTTGCTGGAAATGCAGAATTTCAGGCCCCATCCAGACCTACAGAATGAGAACCTGCACTTTAACAAGATCACCTAGTGATTTGAATGCACATTAACTTTGAGACAGCACTATGTAGAATTTTTAAAAAAATGGATTTTTAAAAGTTAAGACACAAGATTTAGATCATTCTGTGGACACAGATCTTAAAGGAAAAGATTGATTCAAAAAGGAGAGAAAATCCTTAGACTAAGAAAACTGTCTCTCATTAGCAGAGAAATGAGCATTTAAAATTAAGAGAAAAAACATTATAGACGTCTGGGCTTTCTGGTTAGCTCAGATTTTAAGACAAATTTACAGAAGGTAGAAAGAGGGTGTGGCAGATTAAAGGGGGCCACAGATTCTTCTCCACTTTTCTTATTGAGCAGTGGAAACTAATCTTCTCCTCTTGAATATGAACTGGAGTTAGTCATTAAGTCTAGCTGATGTTTTTTCGATATGTTTTAATTTTGCTCTCCCATTTCCTCTCTTGGTGTTGACTTGGTTCAGGCTTCATCATCTCTCTCCTACACTAATAAGAAAGCCTCCTAACTCGTCTCCCCAGTTTCAGTGTTGCTGCTGACAGACTGTTCCTTTTTTTTTTTAAGTTTTATTTTAATTCCAGTTGTAGTTAACATACAGTGTAATATTAGTTTCAGGTGTACAATATAGTAATTCAACACTTCCATACATCACCATACATCACAAGTGTACTCCTTGATTCCCATCACCTATTTAACCCATCTCCCTCACTCTCCTCTGGTAAACATCCATTTGTTCTCCATAATTAAGAGTCTGTTTCTTGGTTTGTTTCTTTCTCTATTTCTATTGCTCATTTGTTTTGTTTCTTAAATTCCACACATAAATGAAATCATGTGGTATTTGTCTTTCTCTGTCTGCTTTATTTCACTTAACATTATACTCTCTAGCTTCATCCATGTCATTGCAAATGGCAAGATTTCTTTTTTATGGATGAATAATATTTCTCTTTCTCTCTCTCTCTCTCTCTCGTGTGTGTGTGTGTGTGTGTGTGTGTGTGTGTGTATCATATTTCCTTTATCTATTCATCAATCAATGGACATTTGGGCTGCTTCCATATCTTGGCTATTGTAAATAATGCTACTTTAAACAAAGGGGAGCATCTATCCTTTTGAATTAGTGCTCTTGTATTCTTTGGGTAAATACCTAGTAGTGCAATTCCTGGATCATATGGCAGTTCTATTTTTAACTTTTTGAAGAACCTTTGTACTGTCTTCCACAGTGGCTGCACTAGTTTGCATCTCCACCAACAGTGCAAAAGGGTTCTTTGTCTCCACATTCTCACCAACACTTGTTCTTTCTTGTGTATTTTTATTTTAGCCATTGTGACAGGTGTAAGGTAATATTTTATTGTAGTTTTGATTTGCATTTCCCTGTTGGTAAGTGGTGGTGAATATCTTTTCATGTATTTGTTGGCCATCTGGATGTCTTCTTTGGAGAAATGTCTGTTCATGTCTTCTGTGCATTTTAAAATTGGATTATTTGTTTTTGGGTGTTGAGTTGTATAAGTTCTTTATATATTTTTGGATAATAACCCTTTATCAGATCTGTCATTTGTAAGTATTTTCTCCCATTCCATAGGCTGCCTTTTAGTTTTGTTGATTGTTTCTGTCATGGTGCAGAAAGTTTTTATTTTGATGTAGCACCAATAATTTATTTTTGCTTGTGTTTCCCTTGCCTCAGGAGACGTACATAGAAAAAAATTGCTACAGCTAATGTTAAAGAGATTATTGCCTGTGTTCTCTTCTAGGAGTTTTAGAGTTTTCAGTCGCACATGTAGATCTTTCATCCATTTTGAATTTGTTTCTATGTATGGTATAAAAAAGTAGTCCAGTTTTCTTTCTTCTGCATGTAGCTGTCCAATATTACCAACACCATTATTGAAGAGACTGTCCTTTTCCCATTGGCTATTCTTTCTTGCTTTGTCAAAGATTAATTGACCATAGAGTTAAGGGTTTATTTTTGGGTTTTCTACTCTGTTTCATTCATTTATGTGTCTATTTTTTGTGCTAGTACCATACTGTTTTGATTACTACAGCTTTGTAATATAACTCAAAGTTCAGAACTGTGAGTCTCCAGCTTACCCTTGCTCTTTCAGGATTGCTCAGGGTTTTTTGAGGTCTCACAAAAATTTCAGGATTGTTTATTCTAGCCCTGTGAAAAATGTTGTTGGTACTTTGATGGGGATTGCATTAAACATGTAGATTGCTTTGGGTAGTATATTCATTTTAACAATATTTGTTCTTATAATCTGCAAGCATAGAATGTCTTTCCATTTCTTTGCCAGACTGTTCATTTTAAACAGAGAATGGTCTCAATACATATACAATGAAGGAGTGAATGGAAATTTATAAGTTGAGTACATTACTTCATGAGCTAGTGAATTTCCTGTAATTGGAAATGTTACAACACTGAATGAATGTACATCTTCTTATATTTACAAGAAAAGCAACAATTTTTAAAGTCTGACTTGATTTGAATCGATTGCTATATCATTATATCCTTTTATTACCAAATGAATTAAGAGAACACATTGGAATTATACATAAATTCTGAAAGGGTCTACCTAATATCATATATATTGAGCAAAACATATCTTTTCTTTTCTTTACATTCTAGGTAGGAACGACCAAGAATATGTACAAATGAGAGAACAGTGAAATATTTAGAAATATTTAATATTCAAGAACAGTGAAAATATTTAGTCTTCTTAGTTTTGTTATTTTTATTGTTTATTTTGTTGTTATGGTTAAGTAAATAAAATATTACAGATGGAGAGAACCTGCATGTTTCTTTTCTAATACAAAGTCTACTTTATATATTGTGTGTGTCTATGTGTATGTGTATGTATTCCTTCCAGAACTCATCCATACACAGACATACAATGTTTGTCAACAGCAGCATGCATATAATTTCACATCTTGTTTTTACAGATATGTCATAAATATCTGCTGTGAATTTACACACCTTTGATAATCATCATCTATTTAATGTTTCATCTATTTGACCTACCACAACTTTACTCACCATTCCTCATTTATTGGACTTTTGGCTGCTTCCAATTTTTCTAGTTAAAAGTAAATTTGCTGGGAATATCCTCGTACTTAAAGCAACTTCCTTCTTTTGAATAATGTTCTCAGACTAAATTCTTAGTAGTGAGATTATTGGCTCAAAATATCCAAAATATTTTAATATTTAAGTCTACCCTGTCAGCTCTATTTTCACAAGGTCCCGCACCCCACTTCAAAAGAACATTTCAAGGAAATCTCAAAAGTATTAAATATTATGTGAAAAAATATATTTCTTGCTAACTTGCTGGACAGAAAAATAGCACCTTATGATTGTTTTGCTTTGCTTCTAATTAGGATGGACATTTCCCCCAATTTCTTGTTAGTAATTTCCTTTTATTGTGGTTTGAATTGCCTCTTGATGTTGTGTTACTCATATGTACATATGCCTGTTTGCTATATACACCAGCTATTAAGATATTGAGTATTAAAAAATCTACAAAGATATCAATTGGTGAAACACCTGCCTAACTGACCAATTAATTGATGCCAGCTGCAGAAATTTATGACTCACATTGTGCGTTCTACAAAACTATGACTGATGCTTTTCCTTTTTGGAGTGACTAAGGTCACTGTAGATCAGGACCTGTCCTGATCACTAAGTAAACTACCATCAGTCCTGACCCATTCTTTCTTTTTTTTTAATTTTATTTATTTGACAGAGAGAGATCACAAGTAGGCAGAGAGGCAAGCAGAGAGAGAGAGAGAGAGAGAGAGAGAGAGAGGAGGAAGCAGGCTCCCTGCCTAGCAGAGAGCCTGACGCGGGACTCGATCCCAGGACCCTGAGATCATGACCTGAGCTGAAGGCAGAGGCTTAACCCGTTGAGCAACCCAGGCAGTCCAAGCCCTGACCCTTTCTAATTCCCATCCCATACAGAATAGATATGAGGCCACTTACTCATGTTCCCAACCCTGGTCATTCTACTATTTTCTTTTGCCCTTAGCCATATGGAATGGATCCATCCTCTGGGGAAAAGTGTCCTCGAACTATAGCTTTGATTAAAGAGCTAAAAAAAACAAAAAAAAGACACAGCAAAGAAGAGAGGAGGCAATATAGTGACAATGGCCAATAAGAGAGGCCTGAGAAGAAAAGGATGTGTCGATTTCTTTTAGATTACCTAGCAGCTGGTGCAGAACTTCTATGGACACATGTTCACTATGTAATTTAAGTTCCTTGGACTTCAGGAATTGGAGTAGATGATTTCTAAGTTCCTTTCCAGTTCTATTCTTAACCCTACACTATACAGATGTAACACAAGAGGTTATGTCCATGAGAAATGATCCTATCCTATAGGATCCTATAGGGTCAACCTCATGTTTTAAAAAAATTGAGATAAAATTGACATGTAACATTATGTTAGTTGCAGGTATACAGGTCAATTTCTGACAGCAAAATTTCTGGATAAAGCTATATATAATTTTCAATTTTATTAAGACATAAGCAAATTGCACCAATTTGTACTTCCACTACCAGCCTTAGTTTTTGCTTCTTGATATGCTCTTGAACCTTTGGTATTATCATGCTTCTTAATCTATGCAGTTAATACTGCCACTAGAAATTATCCATTGATATTCTTGCACAATTGTGCCCAGATACAAGGATAAGGATGTTCACTATGGCATTGTTCATCCCAGCAAGAAAACAGAAACAACCCGGATCACTTAGGCTTAATCACTCAGGATTAATCAGGGAGCAATTACTTATTTTTCAATAGGATTCTTAAGTATAAAATAGAATTTATACCATGTTTCCTTTAAATAGTCATCTCTTCTAACATATTTAAGGAGTGTTTGATTTGCAAAGATGTGGTTATATAGAACTCAGTTGTGAAGGTTGTGCGGCACACTGATAGCAGATGCCTGAGAATATATTCTTATATGAGAATATGCTGAGACATTAACAACTAATCAAGTGGTATCTGGAAGTTTGGGTGCAATTCACTCATGTGAATTCCTTTTAAGACTAGGTCCCATTGTTACTACTGACCTAGTGCATGGCAGTGTGCTCTAAAAATTGTGAAAGTTGCATTAGGAACAGAAGGGCCTTATTTCTTGGGAACTTCAGAAACCAAGGCAATATATTTAACACAGAGAAGACAATCTTAGAATATATGATGCCACGTTTATAACAGTATATATTTATTTTATATATGTTACATATTGCATATTATATACATCGTGTGTGTGTGTGTGTGTGTGTGTGTGTGTACAAACACAATATAGAAAAAATAGAAGAAATGCAGAAACACTCCTAAGGAATTGGACTGACATGATAGGAATGAGGAGCCAATTGTGGTTTTTACTGTGTACTTTATATACTTCTGTTTGATTTGTGAGTTCCTAGGTACACATGTTGCTTTAATAATCTAAAAGCAAATAAAGACAAACTGAAAATGAACAATGAAACAGAGATGATAATTATCATCAGGATGATAATACTGAGTCATTTAACCAAATTTATAACAAAATAGTTGAGTTAGTGAGTTTGCCCTTTTCCTAATTAAAGTAGAAATATTTAAGTTAGGATCCTTACCTAAGTCTGGTATAATCACAAAAATTCAGGACTGCCTCTATTTCCTTCAGCACAGGTAAAGTTTTAAAAGAAAGATTCAGAGCATGGGTAATCTACTAGCAGTCCTTTACCCTTTACTTTTTTACCAATGGTGGTTCTTAAAAGGCACTGAATATACAACCAGAGAATCCCACCAATTACTGAATGCACTTTAGTATGCAAAAAAAAAAAAAAGTCACTATCATACACTTTTTCTAAAGGTGCTCCCCAGGCTAACAGATACTCTCTGAAGAGATGGTAAATATATAGGTAAATATGTTTGGAAAATGCTGGATTTAATAATATTGCACAATTTTCTTTACAGCAGGACTTCTCTAATAGAGCAGGGAAGATGAGGTCCGCTGAGTCTCTGAAACTATTTGACAACAGTCATGTATCCAAGGCCAGCCTAATGTATCCATGTATCCAAGGCTGCAGGTTGTGGAAGGATCAGCTAATGTTTGATGAATGAAGGAAAGGGCAGGAAGAAGTTAAGGTGAGGAAAGCGAGAGAGAGGAAAATAGTACATGGAGTGTATCATTATCATTGTCCTACTTTCCCAAAGCTTTGTACTGTCTATCTAAATTATTATAATGAGCAGTGATTTCAGAATCTAAATTTTGGGCAAATGAGATTAATTTCTACCACCAATTACCTGATGCATTTATAAAAAGAAAGATAGCTTCTCCAGGCCCCGACCTTCAAGAGTTTGATTGAGGTGATCTAAAGTAGGATCCAGGAAGTATATTTTTAAGAAGCAGGTAATTCTAATCTTTGTGATTTAAGAATTGGGTTGAGAAACACTGATTCATGAAAATAAAATTTAGATGTTTTATATATAGGCTAAAAATGAAATGGAACAAATTAATTTACCTCCAAATGATCAGGATTTTTAATGTGGAACAAATAGGAATCAATACTTCTTGAGGACCGTTTAAATAAGCACATGATATAATTCCAAATGAAATTCAAAAATGTCTTGAAAACCTCACCTTTGTAGTACAATTTCTCATTCTAATCTCAATATGCCCTACAAACCAACCAGGCCACAAAGCTTTGGCTATGCTTATTCTTTTCTCTTGGTCTGGTATCAGTCCTTAAACTGAATTCAAAGCTAGTTAAAGCTAGTTAAAGCCTTCAATAGCTCCAACTGAAGTGTTTCAGTGTACTTAAGAATCACATTTAGGTGTGCCTCCTGGGTCTGCCACTTACTATTCTATGGTTTTGACAGAGTTACTAAACCTCTCTAGTTCTCAGTTTTCTCATCTGTAAAATAGAGTCTTATTGGCATTTATATCAAATAGTTATTGTTATGATTAAATTAAATGAAATAACTTGTTTAAAGTGCACTAAGTGGTAGCCATTATTTATGACCTATGCATTGATACACTGCCCTCTGGGTGTGGGATTTGTTTGTGGTATTTGTCAAAAATGCTAATGAAAACATTCCTTTGTCCAATATTATTGAGGAATTTGGTACATTACACAATATTATTTATTTATTTATTATTAATAAATATTTCCCATTATTTAAATTATTAATAAGAATCTAACATATGACTTAGAATCAAGCCTACTTTTGGAATAAATGTGGAGGACAGTTTGATTTCAAATGTTTTATTCATTGTCCCCATGACCTATGAAAATGCCCTTTGCAATCCAGTAATTTAGTAGGTTTGTAACATTTTCACATATTCTCTTCTATGTGGACGTAGCGTAAAAGTCGTTTGTTAGCTTATATGCCCTCATCTGAAAAATACAGCTTGTTGTCTTTATAGAATTGAGACATAAACACCAACTAACATTTTAAGTTAATGGCATCTTGGAACCTCCTTCCAAACTCTTTCCCTCAGTAGAGTCCAGAGTATAATGGATCTTGCCCAATCTTAGGAAGTAGAAATAACTTGTAAAAACCCATGAACAAACCAAATACCAGTCAATGGAGTGAAAAATAATCTCAATTCTCCTGTCTCTCTCTCTTTTAGGAGTAATTATCTGGGTGTGTGTATGTGTGTATATATATATATATATATGCGCGTATATATATCTTTGCACTGAAAAGGAGTCAAGATTGTGTCACGGCTAAAGATCTTCGTGATTCAGTGACTATATATTAAGTGATTATCCAAATTTCATACAAAATAAGACCTCCTTAATCACCAGAGCCTTCCACATGGAAAGGTAAACTTTAAGACATAAGAGTGCAATCACAGAGAGGCACATATTATTTCAGATTCAAATCCATCTAACTCACCATTAAGTCATTTTCAATTCTAGAACACTAGGTTACATTCAAAAATCATTTACAGCTTAAACAGCATGTGAAATGTTACACTGAATTCACACTATCACACTATCACAGGAAAAATTCTAAAAAGGAAGATCTCTTTAATTTACATATCGAATATATATGTTACATCAATAGGTATATGTAATTTAAATCATTAGTGCTTGAACTTGATAATTACAGAATAGGTTGTTCATCTTCTTCCCTTGACTATAGTACCCTAAAGCCAATCTAAACTCACAAATACTGAGCCATTAAAATATGCATCCTCCTAGACATTTCATCTGCTTCTCAAACTTTGAAGTCAGTTTGGTGAAATGAAGCCACTTTCATATATCCAGGTTATGCATCACGAGGGCCTTCAAAAAGAAAAGGAAACATCTAAATGAGTGGTTCTTAACCTTGGTCACACACTGGCATCACTGGAGAGCTTTAAAAATACCTGATGCCTTGTGAGCCACCCCCAGAGATTTGATGTAATCAGTCCAGAGTGCACCCTAGACAGTGGGATTTTAAAGACTCCCAGCAAAGGTTGAGAACCACTGATCTCAGTACCATTTCATGCCTGAGGAAATGGAAAACAGCTCCCTATTCTTCCCTAAGGCTCAGGGCATATAAAACATGGTCCTTAAAGATGTCTACACCATAATGTGTAGAACCAGTGAATGATGATTTGGATGGCAGAGACTACGAGGTAGAGAGTTTATCTGGATTATCTGGGTGAGTCCTTAGGAGAAGGATGGAGGGGAAGTCAGAGTCTAACAGAAGATATGTGATAAGAAGTTGTAGGATAGAGAAAAAGAAATATGAACATGCTCTGTTGCTTGCTGGCTTTGAAGATGGAGGATGGAGCCCCAAGCCAAAGATGGACATGGCCTCTGGAAGCTGGAAAGGTCAAGAAAACAGATTTTCCCTTGAAGTCTCCGAAAGAAATGCAGCCTTATGGACATCTGGTTTCCATAACTGTAAGATAATAAATTTGTATTGTTTCAAGCCACTATGTTTGTGATAATTTATTATCACAGCAATAGGAAAATAATATAGGGGAGGATGAGTTCTATCCAGGAGCAATTTGAAAGGGTCTGATGCGGAGCTCTTTAGCTCTCAAATAACCAGACACCAGAAAACTCAGAAAGAAAAGCCAAGGCCAAATTGCTATCACCCACATTTTTATTAAATTTTAAATCAAATTTTCAATTCCTTAAAATTTTCTATTCCTTATTTTTTATATGCAACAATACTTCTGTTGTGTAGGATCTTCTTAATTAGAAACAAAATGTCATGTTATTACTGCCAACCCAAACCTCAGATTAAAGCAAATAAATGATGATCTGGCCAAACATTTCTGAAAAGCTACCCACCAGGGGAGATTGACTGGCTTTTCAGACTTGCAGGTCCTGGCTTAGTCATGGTAACCTCAAAATTTTGTTTGGTAGATTCTTAAGAATATGATGAACATTTATTTGCTATTGTGAAGACACCCTTTTGGGGGTTGAATCTTATATACACATGGTCTATGTTGCTTACCATCCACCACAAGCCACTCTGATGAACAAAAGGAGAGCCACCAGACCACAAGCACCAGTCATAATTTGATCTTTCAGCCTTGGACTAGACAGTCCTCTGACCCTCTCTGGTGTAAGACCCAGGTTCAAACAGGCCGAATATTAAGAGCCTAGGAAATGCAGCTTTTGCCTTGAGGTTCTATGGTGATTCTCTTTCAATTAGTTTAAACTATTAACCCTAAAATTAATTTAGATCATTTATATAAAGTACCTAGGGAGGTGGTTCATTTAAAATAGTTGTTCAATAAGTCTTAGTTCTCTTTACTGTAGAAGAGAAATAAAAACATTAAGAGATGAGAAGGCCTGAATAGAAGCCAAATCAAACCTTTACAATCTGAGTGTTCACGGATAACTTCTTCAACTTCCCTGAATTTTATTTAACTGGCAAATATACACAAGACAATATAAAACTATATCCCTACAGTTTTTTTATTTGTAGTCTGCAAATTTTCTAACATAAGTATTATGGGCATTATTATCTGGGATCAATCCGGGGCTATAAGTCAGTTCCAATAAGGCACCACCTCTGTTAATGACTCAATATTATGAGCACATTCCTACAGGAATAATCACCGGCCAACCACAAAAAAGCATTCTCCAGCTATCCTCTAGGAAAACATACATAGTACTTAACCAAATCAAATAATCTCCCCACTGATAGTAATTTTTTTGTAATAATCAACCTCTGTGGACTAAAGATGAAATACCATTAGAATCTCCTCCTGATGTTCCTAAACTCTACCTTCCAATGAGATCTTGGGTTTATCAACAAAGGTAAGTCAAAGGCTTGGTGCGGGGTTACAGTCAGGGAAAGCAGGAGTGCCCTGGTGCCCAGCAAGGTGGTAAGGCTGTGCCAATGAGCCAGACCTGATATGGGAACAGAACATCTAACTCACCAAAGACCCCGACTGTGTTAGAAATTTAGCAGGAATTAACAAATGACAAGACCAAAAAAACCCCCCAAAGACCCCAAAACAAACAAACAAAAACCCATAGCAAAGCACATTTATTCTAAATACGTTTTTACATAAATCCTAAAATGCCCTTAAAGGGTGTGAAAAAAAGCAAACAATAGAATGTTGCAGCTCCAATCTCTGATCTGAGCAGATAATTTGGACAAAAACAAACACACGGAGGTATTTCTGAAGGAGATGCTCCCCACCCACCCACCTCGAGAATTTCAGCTTCTCAAGATTAATCCAATCTGCCCAGTAACAGTAACATACATGTATTGTATGATAACTTGTTTTCTGAAGCCCATATGGGAACTCTGACCGTTTAGCCACTATTCCCACGCTTCTCCAACTGGAGTGCCTTTATCTCACCAGGGGAAATTTTAGCCTGATAAACCTTTCTTTTTTATTGTTAATGGTATACTTTCTTCCCAGGTGAGTTTTACCCCCAAAACACCAAGATCCAGTTACATCAGATTTTTAGGTGCTCATATGTCATTTGTATGCTAAGCAAAATCCAAGAGATTCTTTTCACCATTAATCTTTGCAACTAATAAAGATGAAGATAAACGGGAAGCCTTAAAACGAGAGGTGAGCGTTTTACCGGTAATACTTTTCCATGGCTCCTTGACGAAGATGATCAACTAAAGCAAAACTTCTGCATGATCTATTAATAGAGAATGAGATTAATGAAGGATTATGTCATAATGAGTCTGCCTGCAGAGTAGCTTCAGTTCTGGTCCTTTGCTGCCAAAATACAGTTCTCATTTCCAACAAACAAAGTCTATCTGAGAGAAAGCACAGAGCCCCTTTAGAACTGGAAAGTCCTGTGCATAATAATGACTGTCTAACTCTTCTTTTGCCAAAGAGCTTCAGCACTTTCAATGTCATAGGTCAATGCAGTGATTCAGAGGGGGCCTGATCCTTATCTAAGCTTTTGCAACAAAATTAGAATGTGCTGTAGTCTTATTAAAGAAATGTTTGTTCCTCCATCAATGAGCTGAAAAGAAAGCAGCTCAATGTACTTTTGCAAATTACAGCAATAAACTGCTTGAATTAACTGCTTTATTACAAATATTTAATTATTCTGAGGGTTAAATATCCAACATTTTGGAAAGGCAAAATTAGCAGTCCACTTGATAATCTACTTCATTTAAAATCTGTTACGACGGTGTATTTTTGTTTTTATTTTTAAACAATTCCAATTTTCTGTTGTCTTCATTGTAAACTCAGCCAGTTTCCATTTGGGATGAAAAAGAACACATACAGCCCTTAATTTTGAAGTAAACTGTCAAGAAAATAAAATTCATAATCTGTGAAAAATTAAAAAAGGCAGACCTCATTTTAAATTCCTAGGAACAGAATAGTTACAAAAACGAAATAGGACTCAAATCGCCAAGTTAAGATCAGTCACATTTTAGTGAGACCTGTTTGAAAATTTAGATAAGATAACATTATTATCATCACTATCACCATTAAGCGGGTTGTTGTTCAAATGTTACTTAAAGTACACTCCCCTTTAAAATACAAAAGACCAGAATTAAAACTTTGCACTGAAAGAAAACTCAACCAGTACATGTTGAACAAAAAGCAAATGATGTCCTTAAGGGAAAGTTTTTTTACACCAAAAAAATAAAATTCATCAATCCAAATCTGTTTTTCATTTATTAGTTCAGCAGTACCAAAGCACATGAAATTATTTATAAAAACCGATCAATTTTATCTGGGTTATATTCTTAAAAAATAAGAAAGGAGACAGCATTTTGCCATAGGGCAAAGAAAGAATATTACAATAACAGAAAATGGATCAGCCAGGATATGCTTCAACAGAGGGACATATCAAAGCATTATTATAGTCTCTCTCCACTTACTGTTTGGATTCACTAATCTACATCACTAAATTGACCATTCAGTGCCAGAAAATCTGCCATGTAGGTCTCGACTTTTCATAGCAGCTCTTAAATGTGTATTCGGAAACTACAAAGTGCTGAATATATTTTCAGCCTTTTTATACTACGATTTACAACTAATGACCTTAAGCAATGTCATGCATGTAAAACAAAATTATGAGACCACCCTGGTTTCGAGCCGAATAAAGGTATAGAATCGAACTTCATTATCATTCAAATTTAATAGGGGAAGAACAGTAGTAAAAAAAAAAAAAGAAAAAAAAATCCATAGTAATATAGATAAGTCTATTTTGCAGTTTTACTTTATAAAAAATATCCTCCACTTGTATTTTGCCATTACAGGCTCAGAGTAAGTAGACAATTATCTAAGCTTAATGCCAAAAGTAATAATGCACTGCACACATTCAAAACCTTTGTGCCACATCAGCCAGTGCCTGCAGGGATAAAACATTTATCAGTTGCTCCTTAGAGCAATAGTGGGTTTGAAAATTTGGCTGCCCAGGCTGACATTTAGTGAAATCATAGTTTTTGCTTGATTCAGAACCCAACACAGGAAACCCTGATACTGGGATGACTCCACTGGCAGCGTGCCTCCTGATACCCACTGAACTGCGGGCTACTTTCTGTCCCACTACTTCCCATGAAAGAAGTCCTTTTACTTCCCTGCTATAGTTGGCACACTGCCCTTTTCACAGACCCAACGAACCGTCATCTTGGATGTAACAAATTAGTACATTCTCAGAATAATAATAAGTTCAGGCATGAAAACACTATTGTTTTTATTTAGAAATGAAGTAACTCATTTTAGCTGGGTGACTTTTTCAGTGTAACACCACAGGCCAAAAAAAAAAAAAAATCTTTTTCTGAAAAGAATGGTCAATTTCAGGAGAGATATGACACATCCTTTGCTGTAAAAATCAGGGAAAGGCCAAAGAATAGAAAAAAATTGGCATTCATTGCAGAGTAGTTAAAGAGAAAATAGGGGGTTTGAGAGAAATACGAATGTAAAACAAGTAATATGTCCATTTCAAAGTATAATTAGAGAAATAAGATCGGGACTAAGTATAGTACAGAACTGATTTTCGATATCAGGTTAAGATCTATTAGCTGATTCTTCTGCTTGCGATCACAAAAAATACCTAAGAGTTTTAAAAAATGACCTTCAGGTATATTAGAAAAATAATTAAACACAGAGAATGTTAAAACACTAGAGAATGACACAAACATGTTTTCATATGTTAATGAACATGTCAAAATTTACTTTCAGTTTCCAAAAAGATCCTTTCACTTCTGCCTGTGTGTATGTGTGTGTGTGTATGTTTCCGTGCTCAAGAATTTTCTACCATGTCCACAAAGAAAAGGAAAAAGTTAATATTTACAAATTTGCATGTAAGTCAAATCTACTTAAAATCAGAGCCATAATTTATAGGGAACACTTTTCCTCATTATTCTGGAAGGGCCATCACCACCTTGCAATGTCAGGAACCTGAAAAATACGACTATAAAAACTACTGTTCCAACAGTCTTTATGACAGCTTCAACTGAGATTTTACTGAGATTTGAATAGCAAGTATACCCTCAAGCAGACAATAAGATGAAATTAGAACGGACAAGAAGTATGAAATAATAAAGTAAATAAATGTATATTTTCAATATTCTAGATTTTGTTCAATTTAAATGTCAGCTCAAAATTATAATCTAGAAATCAAAACAATCATTAATGCACTCTCCCTTTGCTCTAGCCCTGATCACTTTGAACAAATCACGATATTTCATGTAAAAATATACCACAAATTTACTAAACTTTCTGGTTCAAATGAGTTCAAGAATATCTCATTATAAATGGAGACAGTCCTGAAAAGGCAGCCAAGCATGACTAAAAAGATCACTCTTTTACACAAAAAATAGCCTTCTTATTTTACCCTTTGTTGAAAAGACATTTGGCCAGCCACAGGGGAAATACATAATCTACTTTTATATTCAAATAATTTATTTGAAAACTCTATGGCTACAATGACCCTAAAACAATTCTGGATTGAATATACATATTACATGGGTTTATGTGATCTTAATCATTGACTTGTTTTCATGTGTTAGCAATGATTTTGGCATTTCTTTTTAAAAAAGAAAACCACATTTGTATGTTTGAATAAAAATTTACCATTTAGTAAAATCATATCTGAAATGAGATAGACGGTATTAATGTGCAATAGTTCTGTAAATAATTCTACCTGTGAAGTCAACTTTGAATATTGCAGTTCTTTTCATGTAGCAATCTATCAATTTGATCTAATATACATTCCAACACACAGTCTGTCTGGTAACATGTCAGAAATTATGCCATCATAATCTGCCTTTTATAAAGACAAGCAGCAATACTTGAACATTTCAAGATTTTAAAAACCTCCCTCTACATAGATTTGCTCTTTTCAATTCTGTGAATTCTTGTTTCAGTGTTTTGATAATAAGGTTGATATTATGAACTCGAAGTTACGGTAGATTTAACTGTGAAATGTCTTTCCTCTCCTCCCTCAGGAGTCAAAGAAGATGCCAGCAGCAAATGATGTTTGTCCATTTACTTTAAGACACTGGTTCTTTCATTCAGTTACTCCATATCCAAGATTATATAACAGCAGAGAATAGCATACACTGAGGAGGAAAAGCTTAAAGCAATTAGTTTCCTTCTAAGTACTTTAGCCTTCCTTATTTGGGTTTTTAAAAAACAGGCAATCATACAATGAATTTCAAGCAGCCATACAAAGCATCTTAAAAACTGTTTCTACAGTCTTCATTTCCTTTCGTCCTTGTACACATAAAAGAGAGGAAGTAGCTCTCACATTCGTGTCCTAAAATTGATCATCCAGATAGTCTAGAAAGTTTTCTGTGCTTTCCACCAATGTTTTTTCTCTCACTTTCAAGGTACAAATGAGACATCCCCAGCTCTAATACAGAGCACCAAAATGTAAAATGTCGACTTGTCTTGTACATTCGGGGTGCCTCCCTGGACTCTGCCACTCTCCCAGCAGAGCAGAATGAATATCTGTGCTAACCATACATTTCAGGACAAAGGAACTAATTCATGGGGGAGGGGAGACCACACACCATTTATAAGGTTTGTTCAGTTTACAAGAAAACTATTGTCAATGCTTTGTTGATTCATTATGAATGACCCTGCGTGACAAATAACAAGCGGCCACCTCCTTGCTGAGCCTCATCAGAACGCTTCCTGCATTCGAGAGCAGCCCGGGATCTGCGGGGCTAATTGTTATTTAAGGAAACTATAGCTGTAGGTACATGAGGCAGCTCTGATCACAGACCTAGCCATCCGGTTGAAGATTTGATGAAACTGTGGCTCTGGTACCCAAAAGATCACGCACAATAGCACAGTGCTTGCTAGTGCAGTACAAAACTCTGATGTGAAGAACCAGATTCCACTAGAGGGAGTGAACAGAGCCTGGAAAGGATCATAGAGATGCTGACTCTATGCAGGGTCCCACCACCAGGACATTTTAGTTACTACGAAATCTTCTTGTCTCCCCACCTACAAAATGGGACTCAAATATTTTTTTAAAGGAAAATCACCTTAAAATCTTTTGTTGCAAAATGCTATACAGTGCACAAGTATTATCTTCATCATCCATTGAACCTTTGTACTTTTTTCTCTATCCCGAGGGAAATAATAAATTGACATATTTTCTATCATCAGAGATCCTTTTAAGACCACAATGTGATTGCACTCCAGCACATCTCACACTTATCCCCATTAAAAACACACAAAGGGGTGAAAGCAGGGAAAGAAATAGGTAGGCATAAAGGGCAGCTCAGATACACTGTTGTACAACATGGGCGCTCTCCCCTAACCTGCCCCAGCCTCTAAGACGAGAGTGTAACCACCGCACAAAGAAGCCGCAAATGGGCTCTGCATATGTTCCAGTTGAAATTGGCTGCTCTGTGGGTAAGAGCACACAGATTGCTCTCCCGAGTGGCCATTTGATTGCAGATCAGCTATGTGTTCCCCTACTGCTCCAACAACCCTGAAAGGCACCCTGTATCTTTTTAAGTGGCTGGTTTAGTTGGAAGCACAGGAAAGAAATCTGTTCTTCTTTGTGACACCTACATTGTTGCATTGTGGTGGTTTTTTTTCTTTTTCTTTCTTTAAGGAATAAAGGACCTTAAAAATAAACCCAGACCTCCGTGAAGAAAAGTTCCTTGGTGGCCTGATGGGGGAAAGAATCCTTCACCTTCACTTCTCTTTTGGTTCTATCAGCTTTGGGATTTCCCCAGGCCACCAAGTGGTTTTCAAAGGAGAATAGGGTGTTTCAACTGGTGGGGAAACTGGCAGTCTTCTAGGTTGCTGTTGGAATGTTACTCGGTAAACTTCCGTGGAGGGCACTCTGGCAATTTCTATCAAACCTCTACTTCCAGGAATCTATCCTAAAGCTCTTGCTCCGCATGTATGGAATGACATTATGTATACGGTCATTTACTGTAGTACTGTTTGCAATAGCAAACACTAGGAACACCTTAAACATCCATCAATAGGGGCTGGGTACAATATGATGCAAGGATACAAGGAAATAATATGCAATGTAGAAAAGAATGAGGAATTAATATAAAACGATCTCCAAGACACAATGTTAAGAGGGAAAAAAGCAAGGCATAAAAGAGTATGAACTGAATGAGCTTCCTGTTAAATAAGGGCATAAATATGACTAATACACATTGTTTGGGGGGGGGGGTTCATGAAAGCAGGCTCACACTTGTTTTGATCACCCTTATGTCTTTAGGAACAGGAAATAGTTTATTTCAGGTGAGGAAAGTTCCAAAATAAAACTGTAGTTAATGAGGGAGAGCTAGAGAGTCAAGAACAGATTTGAAATAAAAAATCTGGACTCAAAGTTTTATACAGAACTTGATAGAAAATTTCAAGAAAAAAAATACCGGAAAACATGAACAGTGTGATGGAGAGTGATTTTCCCTTCTGCTTCTTTATCCTTTCATCTGCTTGTCATTTTTTTTCTGGGAGGATGCGTGTATTGCATATTTAACAACGAAACAAAATACGGCATTAGACTTGGTGACTCTCTGGATGTGTGGTTTGGCAGATAGAGAAGTCAAGAATAGATCTGAGTTTTCCAACTTGGATGCCGCTGAGAGGAGTTGAATTGAGGAGGTTGATGAGAAGATAGGCATTGGACTTCACTACTAAACGTTTCTCAGGGTTTATGCCAAGCTGGCCTTAGGGTGCCGCAAGAAATCTTTCTGGGCTTCAGGAATTTGCCAATTTCACTGTAAAGAACATGTAGCCATATTTCTACTAGGAATCACCTGGGAGTTGCCTTTAGGACACAGACAACCTTGTTTCTAAAGAAACTTACAAATCATTCAAAGCAGTGTTGACTTTCACTACTATTGTTTCAATTGACTTGCAAATCAAGTGCACTCCTGTAGGACTAAAATTCCTGCACTCACGGCCTCTGGTTACACAGAAACACCTAGGTGTTTCAACACCAAAGGTGGTCCTTAGCAAATTCGGGACCTTCCCTTTGGCATCCTCAGGATCCCCCATCTTGTTCATTCCCCCAAGGACATTTCCCATCTTTACTTAAAGGCTTTGTCCACAAGTTGGAGGACCCCCACGCTGTGCATCTGTCCAGCTGGCCTCTGCTCCCCACCTCCTCTCCCTTCCCTGATTCTCCTAGGAGAGGCTCTCTCCTCCCTCCCTCTCTGCCCTTCACCAAACCTAGCTTTGTTTTTTGTGCAGAGATTCAATCTATTTTCATTTCAAATTTATTAGAACCACACCCCACTCTTTTTAAGCCCTAGATTTTTCTAGCATATGTGAATTTGAAAATATTAGAATAAACGATTTTTACTTCTATTTCGGGGTCTCTCATATGGAAGCCTATTGTTTGCTAACAGAACTTCTCTGAACAATTTAAGGTAAAACCAGGGTTTTGTCTAGTAGAGGCTTTCCCAAAGAGTCCCTAGGACTTAATGGGTCCCCAGAAAAAAACAGTAAATGCTGAAATGGGTAAGAAACAACTTGCCTGCTATACTGTCCTCTTATAGCTTCACTGACAATATTGGCTATTAAAGGCTCAGAAGAGTCCTATAACAAAAATTTGGTTTAATTTTGTTTAAACCAGAGCTTTCTACATTTATTTTCCCCATTATTATTATTATTCTTGTTGTTGTTGTTATTTACTGAATGCCTTTTGGTAAATTCTTTATCAGAATGATCTCCTTTAATCCTCACCATGAGTAGAATCTTCATTTGACAGATGAGGAAAATAAGGCCTTGAGAAATTAAAAAACTTCCAAAGTCAAACCACCATTAAGTGGCAGAGTCAGGATTCAACTGTTTCTGTTTGCCTCTGGAGACGTGTATTCCTTTTCTCTAGGACTTACAGGAGCCCTCCTTGACCATGTTTGAATCTGTATTTGGACCTGACCTTTAAGGACTGACACAACAGTGTCTTGGGGGCCTGTGAGGTGGAAGCAGCAGGAGGAAAGGGAATCCAGGACAGGGAGAATAGGGGACACCTACATTGCTGTTCCTCCCCACCTGGCGATCCTTCCTGTAGGTATTTTATGTTCTCTTAAAACAAGCCCCAGTTCCCTCATGTGAAAAATGGGCACACTGATACTTCTCAGGATCACTGTAAGGCTTGAAGTTAAAAATCTATAAAGTCCTTATAGCATATCGCTTCGGCATGGCGGTCCTGAGACACAAGTGCTTGGCACATAAAAGAGCCTAAGAAATGGTGACAATAGGACTTTTTACAAGTTTCTTTCTTTTTAATTTTTTTTTTAAAGATTTTATTTATTTATTTGACAGAGATCACAAGTAGGCAGAGAGGCAGGCAGAGAGAGAAGGAAAAGCAGGTTCCTCGCTGAGCATAGAGCTGGATGCAGGGCTCAATCCCAGGACCCTGAGATCATGACCTGAACCAAAGGTAGAGGCTTAACCCACTGAGCCACCCAGGTGCCCTGACTTTTTATAAGTTTCTAAACCTCTCTGTGTCTCAGTTCATTCACGTGTAAATGGGGATAGTAATGTAACCTACATCACATCATGGGGAAGGGGGCCGTGAATATTCTATGACAAGTTAACATGTGGAGTGCACAGTAAGCACCACAAGGGTTTGTCATATTAATGATTTCCCTGCACATGGCTATACCATGGAGCAGCTCTAGAGAGCACACCCAGAATACTGTCACCAGAAAGACAAACATCAGGCTCTCTAACTCCAAAGATTCTACTGTCTCTAAGTAGATCATCACTCCTTCATCCAAACAGCTGTCACATGCTTCAAGAATTTAGCTAGACCTCAGGTGCTGGTTTCTCTTGAACAAAGCTCTTTAGACTTGAAAGGAAGTTACTTCTGTAAACAATTCTTAATCCCTCTTTTCAGTGAGTGTTGATTCTGCTTGGCCATATGTGGCCTGTGAAGTTAAATAAATGGCTACTAGCACTGCCTCAGTTACTTGCTACATTGCTCGGCAAAAAGAGAAGGAGGAAACCTTTAATCTTCCCACCATCCTTACCCACCACCACAGATTCTTAGGCTCACCACACATGCACTTACGTTATGGCATTGTACCCCACCGTGAATTTACATAGTTGGTGAGGAAACACCATTAAGCTATATCATCATCCTAAATTTCCATGCAGGTGAGTGCCCACGGAGGAAAAAAGCCCAGAAAATTTGGGGATGATACTGAAAAATTTGCACTTGGAAACTAGAAACTTAAGCTTAACTGGAAGGCACAGAAATGGGGTTTCCTGATTAAATCCTTTGGTTATTAGAAAACTTTTTGGTTCAATTCACATTGAAAATCTATTTAAACAATATATTTTAATTACTGTTATTTTATAAAATAAAACATAATACCACTTCATAGAGAAAAATTTGTAAAACATGGACAAATATAAAGAAAATGAAAGGGGTGCCTGGGGGACTCAGTCAGTTAAGTGTCAGACTCTTGATTTTGGCTCAGGTCATAATTCCAGGGTCATGAGATGGAGCCCCATGTCACCCAGCGTGGACCCTGCTTAAGATTCTCTCTCCCTCTCTTTCTGCCCCTCCCCCCACCTCCTCTCCCTCTGTCTCCAGAAAAAAATGTTTAAAAAAAATAAAGAAAATTAAAATCAAACATCAGCTCAACCTGCTGTGAGAACCTACCCTGTCAATCTTTCACATGTATTTCTTTTCTTTTTTTTCTTTTTTTTTTTTTTTTGAGAGAGAGGGGGGCAGAGGAGCAGAGGTAGAGGGAGAGAGAGAATCCTAAACAGGCTCCAAGTCCAGCATGACCCCAAGATCATGACCTGAGTCAAGATCAACAAGTCAGACGCTTAACTAACTGAGCCGCCCACTGCCCCTCTTTATGTATTTTTCACAAAATTGGAATTATATTAATTAATAACTTTATTTCCAAAACTTAACATTTGTTGTGAATATTTTCCTGTCATTAGATATTTTTCTAAATCATTTGAATGGCTAAATGACGTTTCATTATATGCATATACCAAAGTTTCTTTTAAGAATCTCTCCAAACACCTCCTCCTTACTCACATATTCCCCAAAACCACTTGGGCCCCAGGCACAGGAGTACTTGCTATTGTCAAATAATTCATGAGCTTTTCTAGATCTGGACCTTTGCTCCTTCCACTCTCTCCACCTACAATGTCCTTTTCAGCCTATCAAGTACCTGTCTATTCTCCAGGGCTTATCTAATCTTAAGTAAATGGCTTAAATCTCTCTGGCCTCAGCTTCCATACCTGTGAAATGGACACAATAATGTTACTTTCCCCCAATACTGTTGGAGGATTAGTGAGTTAATATTTACAAAGGCCTTAGAATAAGGTTTGCTTCAACTTAAAAAATGCTCAACAAATGCTAGCTGTTTAATATTATTTTACCTGACATATTATCTCATCTGTATTTTACAATCAGTTTATACATAATTCTACTTGATCTTTAGGGTTTCATGAATTGATTGCAGAGGTTAGAATCTGGTAGGGACTTCAGAGATCATATAAACACTGTGCTCCTCAACGTATGGTAAATCATCTGGGGAGCTCATTAAAAATGCAGATGCCTGAGCTCTACGCCAGTCGTACTGAACCAGAATCTCTGGGGTGGAGCCTAGGAAAAGACATTTTCATCAAGCTCCCAGGTGATTGTTAAGCATGATAAAGTTTGGGAACTACTCATCATGGTCTAAAACCTCCCTCTGCCAGTGACAACAAGGCCATACAAGGTTAAGTAATTCCCCTTAGATGAAGGTGGAAAAAAAGCCCATCTAGTTTGTAGAGAGAAAGAATTGCCATATCTCACATCACCAGTGAAACACAAATGATTTCAAGGATGCTTCAATGACGCTGTGGTTCCAAGCTTTTGTACTGAAATAAAAGAAGAACGTAAGCTCAGATCAGGCTTAAAATTTGATTCCAGATCTGTTGGCAGGAAGATTGATCAAAATTCGACCTAATTGTGGTCTCTCATTTACACTGAAAATGTGAATCCCAATGAAGAATTGATCTGAGTCACTGAACAGTGAGTGACACTACAGTAAACACACAGCCACACCGTGCAGTTCAAAGCGGCTTGCTCCTAATAAAGACGTTTCTGTTTTGTCTTGTCTATTTCATTTGACATTTGTCTTTTGGCAGAAGATGCATTATTAAGACAAGGAACAGAGATTTGATGTCTCCTTCCTTTTGGAACCACATGAAGAAATTTCATTTTATTTTATTTTAGGGGTGAGCGGATATGTGAATTGAGGGAAGATTTCCTGTATAATTATTTCTGAGATACATATTTCCATTTGAGGGAAAGCCATACAAGAAAATGAAGTCCATTGTTAATAAATCAGACTATTCATTTTGTTCAAGGACCACTTCTATTTTTAAAAATGAACATAGTTGATTCTGAAGTCAAGCACAACAGTGGTATTAGACTACCATGCCCACTGATTTAATCATGTGATTGGAACAGAATTCTAATTTTAAAGAAACCAAATTAATACCTTAAAAAATATAATGGTACTGTATTTCCTGGTGAAGCACATGATATGTCTCCTAAATGGAAAAAAAAAAACCAAAAAAGACAGATTTATCCACAGTTGTTGCTTGGAGAATAAACTGGTATCTACAGGAAATCTCTGAGGCTATTTCTTCTTATCGTCATAGTACTATTATTGAGGAGTGAAAGCTCACTGGAGCGTACATGGTGCAAATGGGTCCATGGTGTCAGGAGGGTTATCTTGTGCCATGACTATCTCATCCCTGAATGCCAGGATGATAGCATCCTCAGAAGGTCTGCCAGATATACAAGCACACCACAGGCTTGGCCAAGGGTCTGCACTGTGGAGAGTTTCCTAGAAACCGTACTTTACCACTTGCCCCTTCACACCCATGTTCAAAGCAGAATCATGTTGCCTTTTGGCATTGTCTCCTCCACACCACAAGCATGTAAAAGTGATGTGGATTACAGAAGAGTGGCCACAAGTGCAATATTCATAGGCAACTGAAGGATTGCATCTTGGGGTACAGAATCTTTCGGGGATCACCAAGCACATCCCTTCATGTCCTGCATCTCTCCCCCTTCCATCCCCACCACTCCTGACAAACCATCCTCCCTTCCTCACACTGCATCACTACATTCCCTCTCCTGATGGACTATAGCAACTGCCTTCTGTGTGGCCTGGGCTTTGAAATGCTGTTAAGATGCCAAAAGGCTGAAATGACCAAACACCTTGGCTCTGTTCCCTCATTCAACAGAATTTCAAGGCTTCATTTCAATCTTAAATATCTCAAAGATACAGTGGCTGTTACATAGTTTTCACTAACTGCTTAGCCATGACAGACTGCCTTAGGCCAAGGTTGTTAGATTTCCTTGCAGGAAGGAAAACCTTCTCAAGTGAAAGTGTACATTTCCCTGTGTGGTGTACTTCTTAGACAATGCGCCCACCTAGAGCTTTAACAAAATACGAAGATAATTTCATCCAAGTATGGATTGCCAGTATTTCTTATATTACTTACATGATAATCATGAGGGATAATCTATGCCATATTTTCATCTGATCCAAAAACTTTACCAAAGGTAGAATGAACCCCTTCATACTGGAGCCAGGACAAATAATTCAGATAGTGAAGGGTTTACTGGCTTTTAAACTGTGTCATGCATATATTATATCTATGAACTGTGATTTAAATACAAAATTGAGAACTGACTTTGGCATCACCAATTCAGTATCAACCAATGCCTAGGATGACAAAATTTCTGTGTATTTCAGTATTTGGTTTGCTTAGAAAAAATGGTCTAATATGAAGACTCATATTTAGCTAAGTTTCCATAATGACTCAGTACTGTTTCTGCCATACTGGGAATAGACTATTCCTGTCCATCCTTTCTATATATGAATGAAATTTCCTGTTGAACTTCAGCTGGTCAATGCGACCCCCTTCTCTTAATTTATCAAAATGGAGGAGGGGCTGGGAGGGAGAGCATCAAAGGGAGAGACAGAGAGAGAATCTTAAGCAGGCTCCACACCCAGCCCAACACAGGGCATGGTCTCAGGACTCTGAGATCATGACCTGAGCTGAAATCAAGAGTCAGATGCTTAACCAATTGAACCAGGTGCCCTCAAAACACTGTTCGCTTCTAGTCTGGGGCCAATAAATTGTTGGCATTGTCTTAACCAGCACATTGTTCTGGCATTAGGTTAAGGTATACATTGTTAAATCATTGGGACAAATTCTGGAAATATATTTAATGTGCTAAGACTGGGAATTCACTACAGTTAATTTGCATTTCCAGTCAAAACCCAATCAGCTGTATTTTCCTAAGACTTTAGTAGTTTTTACATCACCAATTTACATAAGAAAAAAATTGTCAAAATATATTGTCTTTTGTTTTTGACTTTAATATTTAATCAATATTACTGTAGAGGTTTATTAGATTAATCTGAGAGAGTCAGATATTTGTTGTTGATATTCTAATAATGTTTGTAGCAATATTCTAAGTTCTAATAAATTAATGTCTTGGTGGAAACTGTCTACAGATATTTTGCCAAATAATTTCAAGCAATTCATTTAATTTTCTGTCATACTATTGTCAAATGACATATGACCATATTTAAATAATATTTAATCATTCATTTAATGACTACATGCCTTAATTTGAAAATCTTAGATAAAATATGAAAGAAAAAGGAAGAGAAAGGTGTGGCTTCTTGGGTATTTAATAATGAGACATAAAATGCTCATGATAAGCAAAAATTTAAAATTATAATTCCAACCCTTTGAAATGTTATCTAATGTGTTATGTGTTAGAGAGGCTCTACTCTATTTAAAAAATCATCAATACTTGAATTATAAATCATAAATTTAGAAATAATTTCATTTACTTTCAAATATCAAATAATCTGAAGGAAAAAATCTACAGTGATTTATTTTTTATGAAAGAGGTATTTGTAGTTACTTTATCATCCACTTTTTTCAGTAAAAAGGGAATTAAACTATTACAGGACACCTTGTTAAGTAATTATATAGCAACATCACTGTGCAATTAAATAGCCATCAGTCCCTGCAGCTGAGAAATTTCAGGTAATTATTCAAAGATAATTTAATAGGAGAATTACTGTATTCAAGCAAGCATTAGCTAGTAATCTACCTCAATTAAAGCATCCAATTAATTTCAGAACCTTGATAACAGTTGCCTTTGGCAAAACTATCCTTTCCCCTCATTTGATCTTACGTATACAATATTCCTTAAACATTGTATAAAGTTAATTTACTTCTCCTAAAAGTATAGTCTATTAATACCAGTCTCCTGAGAAGTTAAACAAATGCAAGTATAAAAAACATTCCTTCTTTTTCTTCTGTCCCACACACCTTCCACCTAGCCTCTTATGTAGAAATTGAACAAGATGGATTTGGATTCTGGAGGAGTAACTTCCTCAGTTTTCATCACAAAAAACAGAAAACTTCTTAGCAATGGAGATGTCCAGAAGGGGCTTTTGTTTTCTGATTAGCTCATTAGACAAACTATCTTTGGGAAATGTGCCCCTATGAATTTGGTGGTGATGGTATAGGGAGATGTATGCTAAGACTCTTCTCAGTGGAATTTCCTTGATTGGGTTTTCACTTGAGTTTTCATGTTCAGAAGAAAAAGCCTCAGGTTTTGAGTTCTCAGTGTTTGTAAGTCCATGGGAGAGAGAGCATTGAGTTGTTCTGGGTGCTTGTTGATTTTCCAACAGGATTTCAAACTGCCCCTTACCAACCTACCTGTATTAGACTTGGTCACAATTCTATTGGTTCCTTGAGTAATTCACTCAGTCTTTTTGAGCTTCAGGTATGAAAAGGTCTCATCCAGCATAGGACACTATTAAGAGGCCATTCTCAACCGAGCTGTGAGTGTCCTCCTCACTGGGTCCCTCATGCCAAGGGTCTTTCAGAAGGGAGAGCACATGGCCAGTAGCTGGAGCTTACTTGACTCAAGACTTATGTAAAGGTAGTGTAAGCTTGGTTATAATGGAGGAAAGAACAGAGGATTGGCTGTGGGTATCATCAGATGACTAGAAATGCCGAAACACAGAAATTTTTCCTCTGGCCATCACTTTCAAAGATCCTGGAGTTCTCAAAGCAGCTGTGGCAAGTGGATAAGAAAAGACCATGCAGACGTCCACAGATGACTCAGGAATCATTGCAGGCTCCTCTCCCCAAATCCTCATTCAGCAGCAATATTTGTCTCTGTCTCTTTAACTTTATATTTTGGCTGACTTTCCATGTCCAGTTGTATTTGGAAAGATGACCCAATATGGGTTCTTTATTCTGATTCTGACCTACCATTCTCTTAGGACCCTGATTTCCGTATTCCCCTGTGTAGGAACATATTGCATCTATAGGCAATAAGTTCCCATCCTCCCAGGTCCCTGATACTCCATCCAACACAACCCTCATTTGTCAGAGGAGAGGGACAGAAGGGTTTGCAGATGTTGCTGGGCTGGAAACATCTTGCTCAGGCCTGGGCTAGGGTGAGGTAAGCGAGGCTGAGTCATGCAAGTGATGGGTCAGATACTGTCTGATTTTATATGTATTTTTTGATATTGTTGCTATAGTTGCATTTAGTTGCTGACCACTGCAATAGATAACTGAGTATAGTTGCTCCATTCCTCATTTTCATTTCCCCAAATTTCTGATAAATCTAAAATTTACATTTTCTCCACTAAAGGTATGACATTTTTCCACTTCAGGCATTTTTTTGTAGGAGGCAAAAAGCAAGTTACTTTCCTACTGTAAAACTATAACAGTTCTACTACAAACAGCAAAGCTTTGAAAATACTGGTTTATTTTAAGATAATTTCATCTTCCACAAGCCTCAGCATTGTTTTTCTGATAGGGTTTAAGGTTTTGGAGATTTTAATGGCAAAAATTTTTGGTCATCCACCTCATTTTAATTAACTTCAACCCAACAAAGGTATTCCTGAACTTGCAGTTTCCCAGTGAAGACTGAGAGTTGAGTTTGGCAACATTTTGGTGTTGGTCGTATAATAGGTAAGAGGGCATAGCCGGGATATCTGGTACCATGTCTGGCAATATCAGTCTCAAAGCATATCTATTATATGAATGAGTCCCTATGCCTTTCTCTTCAGGAGCAGGCTTTCCCTTTGCTGCGTCTTGGAGAGTCTATTCAGAATGTAGTTACACTGTTAACTTCATGAAGTGGTATTAACTACGGGACCAATGCACTATTTCCCTGTTACATTGAGATTAACCAACAGGAAATACTAATCTTTTTAAAGCAAACAAACAGGTAAACAAAAATACGAGTTTGAATGTTCTATATCTTAGCCCATTTGGACTAGAAAGAATTAAAGAATTGAACAAATTAAAGAGGAAAAATTAAATAAACGCCAAGAGAGAAATCAATGATGTTCCTTCTCACCAAGGAGTTTATTAGCATAAATATATTGATGAGGTCCAAGTCACAACTTGTAAGATTTTTTCCACTTTTTTATGTAGGCATCATCAGTAACTGGCAATATTTACTATCTAGAGTTGTGATCCTGTTGACACCCAGAGTCAAATTATACATCTATCAAACCCCTAATCACTGGTGCATTCCCAGTACATATAATCCAAATGATTAAAGCAGGTAATGATTTCTCCAAAATAACCACAAGATGCCCAAAGGATTTAATTCACTCTATCTCGGCATCTCTTGCTATTCTAATTATTACTGCTTTTGGAGTTAAATTACCTGTAATTTTCTTTTAGAATTACAAATGGTATACTTTGCTTTCTTATCATGTCATAGAACTCTGTTATTAATCACATTTTGGGAAAAGAATTCAGAAGATTTAATAAGAAATTTTAAAGTCCCACTGCATTCTCTAATGCAGCAAACTCCCAGCATCCCCTTAAAAAGCAGCCCATAATTGATTAATAAAAAGCCAAGTAATTTTGGTATTAATATGATTCCCTGGGAGGTTTCCATAATCACAACTAGCAGGCCAGTCACAGTATTGCTCAATTACATATCCAGGTAAATAATCTGCAAATCAGCAAACCCTATAAGGGGATTTTCAGCATTTCCAATTTGTTAATCCATGATAAATGCCCCTGAGAGGTTGGACAAAGCCCAGGCTCTTTCATATTTTGAGACTCCTAGTTTATTAAAATGCTCTAAAGCCGAGTTACCAAAGTTGTTTTATGTCTAATATATAGCACTTAAAATGTGACATTTGTATTGCTAATGTTTAAGACATAAGGCTATAAACACACACAAAATACAATGCCATATGACTGTCCATATAACAGTTATATTTATAAAGTTGTCAATTTGCAGTGCACTCTGGGTGGCATAACCTGGTACTGGGGTACTCGAGTTCCCTTCTCTCTGACTCGTCAGGCTAGCTCTGTGGTTGCATGTGTTAGCCTACTGGAAGCGGGAGACCACAGGCCAGGGGCCCACTTGCCTCCATTATCCCTATGGGGCTCAGATGCATCCAGCCACTGCTGGCACAAAAATAAGAGACGTTCTCTCTGCTCCCCTCTACTTGCTCTTGTTAGAAAATTCTGAGAAAGAACACATTATCATTACCTACAGGAACCCAATTCAGTGCTTAAATCATTCATCCTTTTCAAAAGTGTTCTCCCCAAACCACATTTTCCTGTTACGATTTAAGTTCTCTCTCCTCAACCTGACCTCATCAAAGATTAGTGATTCTGTCTTGTAGAATTTTGAAAGTGTATTGTCATTGCCGCGCCCACCCCAACACCCTTTTTTTGTTTGTTTGCTTCCTTTTTGTTAAGTAGTTCTAATTTCTTTACATTTCTTCTATGCGCCTTGGACTATTTTTATACCCCGAAACACTCAAATGATCATATTTAGAGCTTAAAGCAAAGGCAGTAAAGAGAAATAATGTGATTTGCACGTTATTTGAATCGAAGGAATACATGTGATTGATTTAATCAAGGCATAGTTTAAAGTTCTTCTGTAAAGAAATATCACCATTTGCCTATCTTTTTAGCAGATATTGTAGAAGTTACAAAGTATAAGAAATGGGCCTTCATGTAATATTCTTAATATAAAAAGAGCTCTTACAAGTCAATGAGAAAAAGACTAACATGGGGAAAAATGAACAAAAGAGTAAGAATAGGAAATTTCTAAGAGTAATTTTAAGTAAGTGCTCAACTAACCCATGAAAAAAATTTATCTTAAAAAAGTTCATCTTCAGTAGTAGTCAATGAAATGCATATTTAAGCAATAATGAGATACTATTTTTCATTTATCAATCTGGCTTTTTTATTTTTGGTGACAGTAGTGTTGGTGAGGGTGCCAGGAAATCAGTTCTCTAGTTCTGGTGGAAGTGCAAATTAATAGCACATTTCTGAGAGTAATTTTACAATATGAATGAAAAACCTTCACATTTCATACTTTCAACATAGTAATTCTACTCCTAGGAATTTAACCTAAGCAAACAATCATAGATATGTAGAAATACAGAGACATTTATGACAAATCTGTTCATAATAGTAGGAACTGAAGCAATGTCCATGTTGGAAAATAAGGAGACTGGCTGAGTACAGCATAATATGCTCAAATGAAGGAAATCATGTTCTATTAAAAGTCATATTGTAAAGAATATTTAATGACACAGAAATATGTTCTAAATGTGTTAAGTTAAAAAGTACAGGTTATAAACCATTAGCTATAACATGAAAGTACTTTTTAAAAAGTATAGAATAAATGTGTACAGAAAACATCTGAAAGGATTTTTATTTACAATATTTACAATATTATAATTTACAATAAAAAATTTACTACAATATTTACAGTAGTATATCAGGATGGAGGGAATGCCAATAACTTTTATTTTTAGCTTATGTTTATCTATGTTTCCTAAATTGCTTAAATTAAACAGATAATGCTTTTTATAATTAAAAAAATATGATTTATAAAAGATTATAAAGGAAAGAAATGCACCTTCATCACAAAGAGTTTATAATTCCATTGCCTATGCTAACACAAACTATTTTTCTTTCTTTTTTTTTTTTTTTTTTTTTTTTTAAGATTTTATTTATTTATTTGACAGACAGAGATCACAAGTAGACAGAGAGGCAGGCAGAGAGAGAGAGAGGGAAGCAGGCTCCCTGCTGAGCAGAGAGCCCGATGCGGGACTCGATCCCAGGACCCCGAGATCATGACCTGAGCCGAAGGCAGCGGCTTAACCCACTGAGCCACCCAGGCGCCCCTATTTTTCTTTCTTTTTAAAAAAGATTTTATTTATTTATTTGACAGAGAGAGAGCAAGAGACAGAACAAGCAGAGGGAGCAGTACAGGGAGAGGGAGAAGCAGGCTTCCCGCTGAGCAAGGAGCCCAACATGGGGTTGATCCCAGGACTCCAGGATCATGACCTGAGCTGAAGGTAAGTCCTTAACCAACTGAACCATGCAGGCACCCCATAAACTATTTTTCTGATGGTCATAAATCTGCATATTTTTGGGGAAAGGCACAAATTTTAATTTAAAAGTATTCATTAAATGTAGACCTAAATGATTTAACTTTTCCAAATTTATAAGGCTTTCCATTTAAATAAATTCACAGGTTTCTTTCTTTGTTTGTTTGTTTAAGATTTTTTATTTATTTATTTGACAGATCACAAGTAGCCAGAGAGGCAGGCAGAGAGAGAGATGGGGAAGCAGGCTCCCTGCTGAGCAGAGAGCCCCATGCGGGGCTTGATCCCAGGACTCTGGGATCATGACCTGAGCAGAAGGCAGAGGCTTAACCCACTGAGCCACCCAGGCACCCCAATTCACAGGTTTTGGAAGAAAAATCCCTTATTATTTAGTTTTTATTCAAAATATAATTATTATAATGATGCAGCATCTTATATATTTAACCTCTGTATGATTTAAGCACAGCTTGGGAAGGCATACAAGTTTCTAAGGGATAAAGACAAATCTTTCATCTCATCTGGCTAGTGGACAATAATGGATACAGGACTTTAATGACACTGACCAATAGAATCAGAAATGTAATTTTCTTTAAATTTGAGTGTGGATGCCCATCTGAGGCTGACCTCCCTTGGTGTGTGGGTTGGGCTTCCCAGGCAGGCTCCATGTTATCTGCATGCTTTGGTGGCCAGTGCTTTCCTCCTGGTCCCGGGAGAGACCACCAAGTCCCAAGGAGGGTACAGGGACTGCTCTGATTCTTGCTTCCGCTACATCATGCTCAATACTATTCTCAACTAAACATGGCCTTAGAAATCTCAGGTGCCTCTCAGGACATCATTTTTAGTTTTATTAATACTTCTTGTTATATAGCATTTTTGAGGAATATACATTTTAACTGCAGAAAATCTGGATATATGAAAGATATAAAAGACAAGAAAAATCATTCATGATCTCAATACTCCAAGAGAATCATTAACTTTTTGATGTATTTCTTTTCTCATTTAACAATGTATTATGGACCTTTATCCATTGCCATTAAATATTCTCATTCATATAATTTTTAATGATGGCATAGTATTCATTCTATCTTATAGATGCCCCAAGGCTGATAGAACCTTGGACATCTAGGTTGTATGACAAACATCTGACACAGATGTTTCTTTCTACATCAGGTTGATTGCTAGCAGTGAGATTGCAGGGTTAAAAGGTGGGAATATTAATAAAAATTTTGATAGGTTTGTCCACATTTACACTAACCACTTTGCATTGAAACACTTGTTTTAAAAAGACAGCCAACTTTTGGGCGCCTGGGTGGCTCAGTGGGTTAAAAAGACAGCCAACTTTTGGTCTGCCCTTTTGCACAGGGTCAATTATTTTTCTTTTTTTTTTTCCTTTGGGGAAAAAAAGTGATCTTATTTTTCTTTATATTTATTTTATTATAAGCCAGAATGATCATATCATATTTTCATATATTTACTGGTCATTAACATTTCTTCTGTAAAGTGCCTACCTTTTTCCTTTGTCCTTTTTTGTTTGTTTAAATACTGAGTTTACCTTATGGTTTTCAAATTATTTTGTGCATTAGGGGTTTTAGCCCTTTATCCATTATATAAGTTAAAATATTTCCCCTAGTTTTATTGTTGGTAAATATACATAAAATTTACTGTATTCACCATTTTAAAACATAATTCATTGGCATTAATTATATTCACATTTGCTACCATCATCACTATTTCAAAACTTTTTCATCATTCTAAACAGAAACCCTGTCCCTAAAAAAAAAAAAAAATAAGGCTCCATTCTCTCCTCTCCCAGTCCCTGAGTCCCTAATAATATTTAATCTACTTTTTGACCTTATGAATTTGCCTTTTCTAGACATTCTATATATGTGAAATCATATAATATTTGCCTATTTGGCTTATTTTACTTAGCATGTTTCCGAGATTCATCCATGTTGCAGCATGTACCAGAATGTTATTTGTTTTTATGGCTAAATAATATTCCACAGCTTATATAGGCCACATACAGTTTATTCATTCATCTGTTGATGGTTTAGGCTTTTTCCACATTTTGTCTATTGTAAATAATGCTGCCATGAAATTTGCATACAAATATCTGTTTGAGTACTTGTTTTCAATTCTTTTGGGATTAGGAAATACCTAGGAATGGAATTGCTGGGTCATATGGCAATTATATGCTTAACTTTTTGAGAAACCATCAAAGCATTGTTACTCTTTAAGCCTTATAAACGCCACTAGCATTTAAAAGTAGAAGCTATATGCTTCCTTAGCATGACTAGCAGGTTCATACTGTCCATATTCCTTTTTTTTCCAATTAGAATGGAAAAATAGCAGTGAAAAAGCTTTTTATTTATTTATTTATTTATTTTTTTTTAAAGATTTTGTTTGTTTATTTATTTGACAGACAAAGATCACAAGTAGGCAGAGTGGCAGACAGAGAGAGAGGAGGAAGCAGGCTCCCTGTTGAGCAGAGAGCCTGATGCGGGGCTCGATCCCAGGACCCTGGAATCATGACCTGAGCCGAAGGCAGAGGCTTTAACCCACTGAGCCACCCAGACGCCCCTGAAAAAGCTTTTTTAAAAAAAAAAAAAATTCCAGTATAGTTAACATACAGTATTATATTAGTTTTAGGTGTAAAATACAGTGATCCAACAATTCCACACATCACCCAGTACTCATCATGACAAGTGCCCTCCTTAATCCCCATCATCTATTTCACCCATCTGCCTACTTCCATATTCCATTTCAAAACAGAAGCATCTTAACTGGAAATCAGTAGTCTCCCCAATCTCTTTATTGAAAGGTTTCCTGAGTAGACCACAATTCTGGCATTACAGAGTTGGCTTGCCACTACAAGTTCCATAATGAATGATCCTTGGAACTTAAACAAGTCTTAGAGTCTACACTCCATTTATTTACTTATTTGAGCAAATTATTTTCTCTCATGACAAAGAGATGCTCCATTTTATTTCTAGTACTGTAACAAAGGTTTTGTTTTGGTGAAACACAAATATTTCAATACTAGCTTTGGCCCTCACTGGTCATGAAATACATCTTAACATGCCAACACAAACCTGTTTATTTATTTATTTACTTACTTTGTTTTATAGTTTTTTTTTTTAATTTAAATTCAATCATCCAAGGTATAGTCCATCATTAGTTTTTGATATAATATTCAATATGAGACTCTTGACTCTGGGAAACAAACTGAGGGTTGCAGAAAGTGAGGTGGGAGGGGGGATGGGGTGACTGAGTGATGGGCATTAGAGAAGGCACGTAACATGATGAGCACTGCGTGTTACACTGAACTAATGAATCATTGAACTTACTTATTTTAAGACATATATATATATATATATTTAATTAATTTATATATATATTTATTTTAAAGAGAGCATGTGCAAATGGGGGAGGGGGCAAAGGGAGAGATTGCATCTCCTACCCAATGAGTGTGAGGCCAAAGTAGGGCTTGATCTTGGACCCTGAGGTCATGACCTCACCTGAATCAAGATTCGGACACTCAAGAAACTGAGTCACCCAGGCACACCAACAAAGATAAAGGCATTTCTCTATTTGCATTTGAAGATCCTTTTAAGGTTTTCTCTTTTTGACTTCCTGGAAATTTTGACACCAAAAGAGTAAATCCGTTTTTTTAAAAGATTGCATTTATTTATGAGAGAGAGAGAGAATGTGAGCATGAGCCAGGGACGGAAGGGAGACAAAGGAAGAAGGACAAGCAGACTCGCATAGCAGGCTTGGCCTCAGTCCCATGACCCGGAGAACATGACCTGAGCCAAAACCAAGAGTCAGACACAACCACCTATGCCACCCAGGCACCTCTGTAAATCCATTTTTTAATCAACCAACTTTTGAATGTGAATTGTTAATGTAGAGGTGAAGTATTAAGAAATTTTAAGTTGAAGAGAAATTTAGATCTATAACTTTACTGAAATAAAAATATTCCTTCATCTTAATGAAATCTAAGATGATTTCTTCGAAAAATTCTACAGGTCTCAACAGTAATCTGATTCACTCTTGTCAGCATATCAAATGTTGGAGCTATTGAGAAATATGTCTTACTGAAGGAAAAAACACTGAGTGCTCCTTGGGACACTGTGAATTATTTTGGCTCAATTCAATTAATGTAAAGCCCAGGAAACTCAAATAGAAGAATAAGCAGAGGAGGGAAGTGGAGGTAATCTGATTCAGAATGATACAATATCTTTCTTTACTGGTGTAATAAAAGACCCCTGATAAGGTCTCAGAAGACCTGTCTGAGTTTGAATTCCATCCCCACCATATACTACTTGTGAGACCTCAGACAAATCATTTTATTTTTCTGAGCCTCAGTTTCCTCTTTTGTACAATAGAGATTATAAAAAGAAACAAGCAGAGTTGTTGTTGAGATCAAAGTGCTTTTAAAATCAGAAGTTTATACCATTGGTTCTCAAGTGAAAGCAGTTTTGCCCCTCCGAAAGTATTGGGCAATGTCTGGAGACATTTTTAGTTGTTACAATTGGGAGAGGAGGGACTACTGGCACCTATTAGTTAGAAGCCAGTGATACTGCTAAATACCCCATATTGCACAGACCATCACCTCACAAAAAAGCATTATTCAGCCCAAAATGTCAGTAGTCCTGAAGCTGAGAAACCCTGCTCTACAATTTTTTATAATTATTACTTTCATGCAGTGAGCTACCACTCACTTCTTGACTTACTACTGTGTTCTTTTTCAACAGTTCAGGGTCTTAACTAAGCACTCTCTTCTTCAACCAAACACCAAGTTTGGCACAATACCTGCCTCTTTGAGTACATGGCTTGATCTAGTTTATCGCTCGCCTATCAACATACACCTGTTGCAGTTCTATGGAGAAAGACTAGTAACTGTATGACTTGAACATGCCAAAACCAAGACTGACTTCTTTTGAGTGTATCACCTAAGAGCTCCACTGCACATGAAATGGAAAAGAATTGAGAAACAGCATGAAGACAGTAGACTGGCACTCAAGCAATAAATGGCAGAAAAGCTGTTGGATGAGGCTGAACACCCACGTAGCTGCTTTGTGAGCAACTGAACTATTTGTTTGACTTCCTGAGATAGTTGTGTCTTTTCTATGTCTCATTTTCTGTCTCTGAAAATGAGACTGGAGAAAGGGAGTCAGAGTCATAAATGAGGATGGAGACTCTGATACCAGCTCTCATCAAGGCTGCTGCTTTGGAGGTGATAGTATGTTACCCTTTCCTGTCCAGGTAAAGAACCATGAAGAAAAATGAAAATACATGTTTTCCTCATATGTCCTGGACATGCAGCTTCATCACACATGTTCATAAATGAAATAAAATATACTACCTCTGAATTAACACTGAGAAGTCCAATTAGTTTTGTCAACTCTGTTAAAAGAATGTAACACTTAATTCAGCAATTTAAAAAAAATTTTAAACCTGTTCATACAGCTGTTTGACTCAGACTGTCTAAACACATAAACTGATCTGAGTGGTTAAGTCAGTCAATGGTTCAAGAAGCTGGTGAATAGAGATCATTTGACAAGATGATGGTCTTTTAGTCTCATGGAGATATAACCTTTATCTGACTCGAAGTGAATCACAAAATTATGTATCTCTCTAAAATTATACAGGCAATTATGAATATCCCAATTAATAAAAAGAGAAATGCCTTTATTTGCTTAGTGGACAGGGATATGAAAAACAAGGGAAAGTGCACATGCTATTCAATAGACATATGATTAATTCTAGATGATTCAGTCAGAAATCCTATTCAAAGAAGAAGCTATTTATCCAAATGAAATCACCCTCTGTGTTTGCTTCATGCAGAAGGTGTCTTAATTTCTCAGATAAAGGAAGTAGATCTCAATGTTCAAATACATACAGAATGTAGGGATTTCTACACATTGTTGTCAGATAAGGACCTGGAACACATTTTTAAAGATTCTTTGGAAGCCACTGAACTTGGATCACTCTTAGCTAAGTTATCTAAAACACTTCAAATACTTTAAAATAAAACTAATCCCTACACTGGTGGGTTGAAAACTTTTCCTATCCCCAGGGCACTAAAATAATACCCTTTCGAACAGTAGGTGAAGTATTTTAGGCGACAGCTCTCTAGTTATAACAAGGCAAGTCAATTTTTAGGAATTAGGGATGCTAATCACAGTGTCTCAAGATGTGCATTGCTGGGGAGTGAAATATAAGACCGCAAACTGACATGACTGCAATGTGCTGTGCTCCCTCGAAGGAGATGTAAATGGGAGGGAGACATAGCTTCCTGGTCCCTCCACGGCTTGATCTATCATAAAGGTCAAGATAATTGGCCACATACAGCAAAATCAACACCGCTCACTCTCCCCTAGCCTAGCAGATAAGCATAGAAACTCAGCTTCCTGCAGGGCTAAGTGGTGGCTAGCCCAGGTGGAGGAGGAGAAGGTCTGAAAATATGCACGTAACAACACAAGGCACTGTAATGATGCCATCAAATTTAGCATTAAATATATTTTATAGTCAATTGAGATACCGTAGGTTGCGCCCAAACATGCACAAAATTCTTCCAGGGTTTTACCAGACTGCAGACTCTCTCATGTTTATGCCTTTCTAGTGTTTTTAGACTTTAAAAGCTCTGAACACTATAAATATACTTGTGTTAACAAGTGAAACTGCAATGAACGCAATTTCTGGTTTCATGCTATCATTAAAGTATGACTATTTGAACATTCAACTTCCCTGAAATGTCCCAATTAATCTTACAACCCAAAGCTAAGGCAGGCACTGACTCAAATAAAGAGGGTCAGAAAATACATGTAAAGTAAAATAACTGAGTTACTAAAAGTTGCCAAGGAGATTACAAGTTTCATATACAATAGGAATCTATTACAGATGATCAAAGGTATCTGTTTCTTTTATAAAGTGAGGCCCATGATGAAGATACAAAGTGAGTAAGACTGTCAATTGGTATGGCCACACACCGTGATTATGTCTAGGACTTCATGGCTGTGTGACCTGCGCCATTGCATTCCCCCTTGTGTTGAAAAGGGCTCCACATTTGGATAATGTTCTGTTGTTGCTGTTCTGAAATTCTTAATACTTCTTTTTTATAAAGAAAGATCTCTGCATTTTCATTTTGCCCTGGAGCCCACAAATCATGTAGCTGGTCCTGACTGTATGAGTAGAACCCCTACAGAACGGTTCCTATCTTGGACTTTCCGGTAAGACTCTTCATGAGAGACATCACCTTCCAAGGACAAACCAAATGGAACAAGGGGTAGCTTTAATGAGAAGAAAACACATCTTAGGAAAACTTGAAAATGTAAAGACAAAATATAATCATGGATTTTGAAGAAATGATTGAATCTTTCCACTCCCAGGAACTCGAGTTAAAATCATAATGTAAGAAAGCAGCTCTTTGATTGCTAACCAGAAGTCACTATGGGGAAAAAGAAAGTCCAATGTCTGAACCATAGGACATTAAGAAGCAAGTTAATTTGAGTTCTTTTCTGAAGTTTATTTAAAAGGACTAACTGGAACTGTTTCAAAGAGAACAGTTAAAGGGCTGCTGACGTATGCTCAAGTTGGCCCTAATTAGCACTCGGAGTAGGTTTTTCATAGTGTTCCGGAGAGTAAGTAGAAGCATAAAAGTAAACTCGAGTATTAGCAGTGATTAAAAGTATGGCAGTGGGTGGGAGCGGGCAAGATTATTTACTTTGTAAAATGGAAGAGCTAGGCATGAAGAAAGAGCTTGCAAGAGAAGAAGTGAGCACTTTTGAGGAAATGTATGGGTAAAATAACCAAAAACAGTATGAAAAGAGTATTATAGCATACAAAACACTCAAAGGAGACAGTGAGGACTTACTATATAGGCCCTAATGAGCACTAATAAGCTCTTCAGGATTTGAGGCCTAAGGCTATTAGTGTATTAAAAGTTCTCACACTTGTTCACAATAGGTTATATCTGGGCAATCCTCCCTCCGGGAAGATAAATTGTACTCAGATGCAGAATAATAACTAATGTATGTATAGTGCATCATAATTTACATAGATGATCTTTTACATAAAAGATTTTTTACACTTATAACATCCCTGTAATGTGCATAGCATAATACCACTTGACAGAGGAGATAATGAGGCTCAGAAAAGGAAAGTGAATTCCCTAAGAACACAAGTCAGAAGGTAATAGTCATCTTGTTCCAAGACCTGTGCTTTTCCCACCATAAATGTAGTGAATGGTGTGTAATATGTTCTAAGCTAAAAACAAGGTCAACGACAACAATAATAACCAATAATAACCACAGGGTCTCTTCTAAGACCTACCTCTTTTTCCCTCCCTTTCTCCCTCCTTCTGTCCCCTCTACCTACCTTTCTTCATTCCCTTCTTCTTTCCTTCCATTACTCTCTCCCTCCCTCCCTCCCTCCCTCTTTCTTTTCTTCCTTCTCATCATCTATCCATCCATTTACCCACTCACTCATTGCATAAACTTTTAGGTGAGTTCTAGTTTTAAAAAGATGATCAGTGCACCTCACAGTTTTTCTGGACCTGGCATTATTACACAATGTGTCTTAGGAATGATCCTTGCAATGTGTCTGGTCATCGGATTGATACCTTCTCCACTTGTCTAAGAAGGGCAACTGGGGGTAACTGAGTATGTGACAGATATGGCTCCCATGTAACTTCCAGAGCATATGACTCAGAATGGCAGTGAGGCAATGACATGAAGTAAAAATTCCCTGGAGAAAGAAGAACTCATGTTTTGTAACCCTCTGCTTCTGCCCTTGCCCCCTTCCTCCCTCAGGCTCTTCTCCATCTTCCAATTGCTCTAATAAAACTTCACTGAGAGGCGAAGAACTTTCAAAGACCTTGTATTTTAACAGGGAATTTTATGAAGGAAAAATAAAATGAGAGCACACAGGAGAAAGGAGGGAATGCTAGGAGAGGGAAAGCACTGGGAATACCCCAAGTGTGCATTTCTACTCTCCATTCCGACTTGGAGGTTTCCCAGAAACTGGATTACTACCAGTCTTCCTATTTTCCACTTCCAGTTTGTTCATGAGAGAATGACTAAACAAAGGCTCAGCACTCAACCTTGGACAGATTGTTAATGACTACATTAGGCTGTATGTAGTACCTTACTGAGCTCAGACAACCACAAGTTGTCCCCTCATGTGCAAAGGACATAAAATTCTCCTTTCCCACATTGCATTGAAGTTGAAACTTAAGATGAGAAATTTAGGCAAGATGACAAGGAATACAACTTTCCTCACCTACTTTCTCATCATCCCACTGCTTTTCTAGTTTCTGTCCCTACCACACCAAGCAGTTTTCGGGGTCAAGAATGGCTATAGGTTTTGTTTCTATGGATATTCTTTCAGTTACTTAAACTGACCACCAATCCACCAATGCTTCTTCTCTTTTATAGCAGGTTTGGGATGTGACATGGGCTTTGGCCTCTTCTCTTGGTCCCAAGTTGCTCTATCCTCTCCGTATTCCAACACTGGAGCTGTAAACGCAGCTCAGCTTTGTGACGGGTAGGGTGGCAGGGTCTTGGGCACGTTTAGCCTCAGACTGCTGAGAGCTGCACTGTCTAATTTGGGAGGCATTAGCCATATGAGGCTATAAGAGCCTGAAATGTGGCAAGTAAAAGAGAGGAACTCAGTTTTGAATTTCATTTAATTTAAATTTAAAAACTAAATTTCATAGAAAACTTCTAAATATGTTTGGAACAATTTGGATATGTGAGTTTGCTTTTCAACTGTGAATTTATATAATCTAAATCAAGTCTTTCTAATCAAAATTTAGCTCCCATATTGAGATATGTTGTTAAGTATAAACTACACACCAGATTTTGAAGCTTTAGCAAGAAAAAGAAAGAATGTAAGCTATCCCATTAAATATTTTTATACTGAATTCGTGTTAAAATGATAATATTTTGATAATAAAATGATAATTTCACTTGTTTCTTTTTACCTAATTTAATGCCACCCTTGAAAATTTTAAATTACATGTATGACTGTCACTATATTTTTTTTTGGACAGCATCAGCTTAGGGGTCTGGTTAGGGACAGATGTGCAAAGGAGACTGCCAGCCTTTAGTCCTTTTTGCTTTATCACTTATGAAAATAATAATACTAAGATTAATTACAACCTTACAATAATACATAACATTTTAATAATAGCTAACATTTGTTGGACATTTACTAAGTGCAAGACACAGGCAAATAATTCTCATAAAAACTCTATGATGATAATATTTTTATTCTCATTGTAAAAATGAAGGAACTAAGGCATAGAATTGAAGTAGATTGTCTTACAGTTTGTAAATGGCAGAGCCAGGATCTGAAACCCGATATATCTAGCTTTGGAGCTTTCACACCAGTGAAATAGCATGATTATACTTAAAATGTGCTATCTAGTTCAAGAGATTTGTGTTGTTACTTTGCTGAGCTCTATTTAAGGAGACAGTGTAATGGTCATTAATACATTGCATAGCTTGTGTTGCTACTGAATGATTAAGTCTACTGGGTGCTCTAATAACTATCAAAAAATTATGCTTGTTCTTTCATAATTCACACACACAAATAAGTCCACAGCACTGTTGGTCAGATATTGTTTAAATCTGAGAAAGGTAAGTAAACTCGTGAATTTAAATAATAACCAAGATAACTGGCTTGTTGCAAACAAAAATGTCAAGGAATTGAACTTCCTTGTGGTATAAATGGAATTCATTTTCTCCATTGTCAACTCATTAGCAAAATATTTTATACTAACATGCATTAAGTATGTTTCTATCTGTATCTTTGAATGTAATTCCATTCATTCATTCATTCATCCATCCATTCATTTGCTTATTCATTCATTCTTTAGTTATTAATTGAGTGCTAATGTTCCCAGAACTGGCTATGAAATGGACACAAGAAAACAGTCACAGAACAGAATTTGTGCCTGGACAAAACAGGCTCTGGAGTGGGGACTCAGATACACCCACTTCCCTGTGAACTATCATTTTTTTAAAGTTTATATTTGTATGACATCAATATCCAAAACATACATTTTGGGTATGGGTTGGGCATTTAATAGCTGGCGTAGCAGAAGATTCAAAACTTGATCTCAGCTTGTATAAAAACAATGCAGCTGCTGAGTGAAAACAGATGCCAGGAGGAACCATGCTGAGGATAAAGGAAGGACATTGTGGGAAGCACAACTTTATAATAACTTGAGGCATCCCATCTAATGACATTGTAATTTGGCTCTCACTTATCGGGTAATGTACCAGACAGCTTCAACTATCATTTGTCTGGCATCCATTAAGTATTGTTTCCTTATAATAGTTAGCTTTGTGTGTTGGACAATGAATGAGGTTGGGAAACCATCTAAAGCATATGAGAAATAAACCTTAATGACAACAAACAATTTGTCAGACATTCTTTTCCCTCAGTTTTAACAATTGGGTGCCATATAGTGAATTAAATGATCTAACCCATCTCATTCATCATCCAAAAGAGAACAAACTGTTATAGTCAAGCTTCTCTAGAAGATTACCTGACGGTTGATATATGAATCTATGGAAGGATTGCATGATGAAGGAACATTAAAGATGACAAGCGATATATCAGCCTTTTAAGCCATTTGCTTTCACAGTATAACAGGCACACACATATGTCTGGCTAAATCATGGGGAATAACTTAACTAAGTTTGATTTCACATAGTCTGTGGGCATAAGGGAAGTTGCAAGGGACCACAGTGCAAACACATGGAAAATAAGTATTGATACCACCTTCTGCAGCATTTAGTCATTCAACAAACATTTACTAAGCACTAATTTTAGGTTAGCACTACTGAAGTACCAGATTTTTCTTCTACAGGCTCAGAGAGGTAATGTGTTCTGTTCAGGATCACTAAACTAATAAGCAAAAGACCAGGGGCTCAAGCAGAATTCTTACAAATCTAGCATTCTGAGCAGTATAGCATGCTGCTTTTCAGTGTCTAGTGATAAATGGTTTGGCTCCTGTTCCATTTAGCTTCCATAGTCATTCCAGCCATCTCCTCCCACGGCAAAGTCAGTTTGTTCCATCACTCTGGGACCTGGCTGAATTTGTCAATTTGAACAGAGAATTTGTTATAGAGTAATCTGCATCTGAGCTATAAACTTGACCTTTAATTTTCTTTCAATTTGAGAAAAGAACAGAAAAGACAGAATAAGTGGATATGTTTTTAAAAGTATTTTGCAGAAATGAAAAGTACAAGCTTTAATTTTCAAGGCTTGATTCTGCAGATTAAACTAATTTTTCTATCACAAAAATCCTGCAGGGTATCATCATCATTCTACTCTGTAGGATTTTTATGATAAATAAATAAAAAAGAAACTGAGATTTAATAAGTTTAACTAATATGTCCCAAGTTACCAGCTAATTAGTGGTACAGCTGAGGGTAAAGCCCAAATCTGTTCAATACCAAAACTCTTTCCACATGGCACATTGCCTCATGTCTACAATTTGTCTCTTGGTATACTGTTCCATCAATTACTCTGCGGGTTGATGGAAACAGAGCTCTTGAAGTCTTATTTAAACTCTTCTCTTACTCAATATCTTTATCAAAGTGAGGTTGTACTTTCTAGGTCTCTCAAGCTAACACCCTTGGAATAATGCTTACCTCTACATCTAGCTAAGACTTTGCAGTCTTTTCTATATGTTACCTGTTCTACTGGCTTTAGGGTAAGCAGATCTCACTAATTCTATTTTAAAAATTTATTTAGAAGGTGCCTTAAATAGTGAGATTATCAATTTTCAAAGAAATGGTATACACTAAAGTGTACTTAATTTTATAATTACACTGAGCACCATGTAATCTTTCACATCTGTATGCCAAAATATTAGCCACCATTTAAGGCTACCTTACCTTGCATTTCTCCTGAAAGATTTTCCCTGATGTCACTACAGAACTTGAGATCCTCCCCTCTCTTATGGCCCATATCACTTTTATTCATATTTTCAGAACATGCACTATGTCAGGCACACCATGGTCAACATAACAACATCATCGTTGTTCTCATGAAGCTTAAAATATGGAAAGATAACCCTATAACCATTCAACTATTAAAAGCTTAATTCCATTTATAGTAATAAGGGCTGTGAAAGAAAACTCCCTGCCATTATGCATTGTGTGGAGAAAAACAGAAATGCAATAAGGGATGATACATACACTTTTCCCAGTTACATAATTCCAGATAATGGGCTTCCCCCTCCAAACTAGCACAATTTTCATACTTACTAAAATGTACAAAGAACTCAACTTGAAAAGCAAAGCTTTATCTTTCTCAAAAGTTTACCAAGAACAAAATATGTATAGGATCTATATGAAGAAAACTACAAAACTCTGATGAACAAAATCAAAGGAGAACTAAATAAATGGAGAAATATTCCATGTTCATGGACAAGAAGACTCAATATTGTCAAGATCTCAGTTCTTCCCAACCTGATCTATAAATTCAATGCAATCTCAATAAAAATCCCAGCAAGTTATCTTGTGGATATTGACAAATCAATTCCAAAGTTTATATGGAGAAGCAAAAGACCCAGAACAGCAAACACAATAATAAAGAGAGAAAAACAAAGCTGGAGAAACAATGTCATCTAACTTCAGAACTTATCATAAAGCTAGAGTAAATAAGACAGTGTGGTACTGGTGAAAGAACAGACAAATAAGTCAATAAAACAGAATAGAAAGCCCAGAAGTAGACCCCATATACACAGTCAATTGACATTTGACAAAGAAGCAAAGCCAATATAATGGAGCAAAGATAGTCTTTTCAGCAAAATGCTAGAACAACCAGATGTCTATGTGCAAAAAATAAATCTAGATGCCGACTTTACACCCTTCACAAAAATTTATTCAAAATGAATCTAAATGTAAAACACAAAACTACATGTCTCCTATAATATGACATAGGAGAAAATTTAGATGACCTTGGGTATGGTGATGGGGTTTTAGATACACCAAATCCATGAAAGAAATAATTGATAAACTGGAATTCATTAAAATAAAAAACTTTGGCTCTGTGAAAGCAATATCAAGAAAATTAGAAGACAAATAACAGGCTAGAATAAAATATTTGCAAAAGACAAATCTGATAAAGAACTGTTACCCCAAATACACAAAGAACACTAAGAAGTCAATAGTAAGAAAACCAACAATCTGATTAAGAAATAGGCCAAAGACCTTAATAGACACGTCACCAAAAAAGACATATAGATGGTGAAAAGCAAATGAAAAGATGTTCACATCATATGTCATCAGGAAAACACAAATTAGAGCAAGGAGATAGCACCACATACTTTTTAGAATGTCCAAGATCCAGAAAAATGAAAACACCAAATGCTGGTGAGAATGAGGAGCAATAGGAGCTATCACACATTGCTGATGAAAATACAAAATGGTACAACCACTTTGGAAGACAGTTGGGCAGTTTGTTACAAAACTCAATATACTGTTACCATACAATCCAGCAATTGTACTCCTTGGTATTTACCTAAAGGAGTGGAAAACATGTTCAGATAAAAACTTGAACGTGGATATTTTATAAAAGATTTATTCATAACTGACAAAACTTGGAAGCAACCAAGATGCCCTTTGATAAGTCAATGGATAAACCATGGTACATGTAGACAATGGAATATTATTTAGTGTTAAAAAGAAATGAGTTATCAAGTCATGAAAAGACATGGAGGAAACTTAAATGCACATTACTAAGTGAAAAAAGCCAATCTGAAAGGCTACATGCTATATGATTCAACTGTATGACATTCTGGAAAAGGCAAAACTATGGAGACAGTAAAATGAGGAGTGGTTGCCAGAGGTGAAGAGTGGGAAATTAAATAGGCAAAACACAAAGGATTTTTAGTGCAGTGAAAATACTGCATCACAATGGATAGATATTATTATACATTAGTCCAAACTCATAGAATGTACAACACCAAGAGTGAACTCTAAGGTAAACTATGGATAATTTGGGTGATGATAACATGTCAACATAAGTTCACCCTTGGTAAAAAATGTATCCTCCGATGAGTGATGTTGATCTATGGAGGCTATGTGTGTGGGGGGGGGGCAAGGAGTATATGGAAAATCTCTGCACTTCCCTTTCAATTTTGTTGTAAACCTGAAACTGTCCTAATATATAAAGTCATAAAAATAAAATAGTTCCATGCTTCTGAATTGATGAAGCAAAGACATTTGGGGCAAAACCTGAACAACTAGAGATTTCACTGAGACAATGAGAGGGCTGTCTCTCTATTCCTTAAACTACAGAAGCACTTAAAGACCCACAGCTTCAGCAAATGTCAGATTGAGAAAAATCCTTAGAACTAACTAATCCAGAAGGTCCAGGCTCTTGGTTTTCACAATTTTCATGGAGAAAGACAGAAGGTTGCCAGCTTCTTATGTTCCCAAATGAGGATGTTCCATAAAACCTACCATCTATTTATCTGTGATTCCATAAGTGAGTAGACATTTGGAAACAAAACTAGAAGGATATCTTTATCTCAGTAAAAAGGACAGTCTTTTCTAAGCAAGAATAGGTACAATGTTACAGCAATATAGATACAAATATAAATATAGAATAAAATATTATAGCTACATGCAATATTGTTTTTATTTTTCTCACTTCATCGTAGACTAGTCAAAACTGGAGTTTAAGAAACAGATATCCAAACTCTCAGAGGGGCAATGACTGTTCAAGGTTACAAATTTGTGGCAGGTGGACCCTGTACCAGTACCCATATCACTGGAGTCCACCTCAGTGTTCCTTCTAATTATCCTCTGCTCGGACTTTGGGAGCATGACAAAAGGCCTGAGGTGGAAGGTGAGGTGAATCCTGCTTTACATAGGATTATGTGACCCTGGAATCAGGGAGACAGGCAGAGAAAAAGGAATAAAAAGGAGAGAAACATTTTGAAGAGAGGAAACAAGAGTATTTTTAGTTCCTAAAAACATTCTTTTTCCACATTTCTCTTCTCTAGAGAACAACTGGGGGGAGGGGGCGACAAAGGGTAGTGAAAATAGCAGAGCCATCATTATAGGGCAATTTGTAAAACTCCTAATATGTTCTCAGAACTAAGTTGCTTTTATCCCCATAATCCTTTGAGGTAGCTCTTCTCAGATGAGGAGACTAAAGCTCAGTGAGGAGAAGCGATCTACTTAAGTTTGGCAGATTCACACCTAACTCATGTTCAGATACCGATTAACTATGTCACACTGTCTCATACATTGCCATCCAGAGAAAAGGAAGAACATTTGTTGAGCACCTACTCTGTGGGTGCTCAGGCCCTAAGCTTACAGTTTTTCACAATTTATTTCATGTAATACTGACCTTAATCCTATTTATCTTTTTCAGTTCACAGTAAGGAAACTGAGGCTATACAACCAGTAAGTGGAGGAGCCAGGAATCAAAGCAACAGAATTATTTGTATTGGCCCTTGAAATAGAGATTTGACAAGAAGATTTTAAAAAAGTATACTTTTGTATTGTATTCACAGAGAATATATGCAATAGCAAATAAATAATTTGCTCTGGTTACATTATGGTATTTTCACAGGCTAATGGTTTGATCTAATATATATCGTATTAAGTTTTACTGATCCAGAACTTTCTGCCTCTACCTAACCTTGGCAATAAGTTAAAGATTATCAGCTAATAAAAATAGTGACAGTGATAGTAAAAATAATAATAGCAACATTACCAACTATCGTTTTTTAAAAAAACTGTAACTATATATACTTTTAGTATGCTAAAAATATGTAACATAAAATTTGCCATTGTAACCATTTCTTTTTAAGATTTTTTATTTATAAGAGTCGGGGGAGGAGCAGAGGTAGAGGGACAAGCAGACCCCACACTGAGTGCAGAGCCTGACGTGTGGCTCCATTTCAGGACCCTGAGATCATGACCGGAGATGAAACTAAGAGTCAGAGGCTTAACTGACTGACCCACCCAGGCACCCTTCCATTAAAACCATTTTTAAGTGCATAGTTAAGTTGTGTTAAGTATGTTCACAGTGTTGTGAAACATTTCCAGCACTTTTTCATCTTGCAAAACTGAAACTGTATGCCCATTAAACAACAAAGAACCCCATGAGGGACCATGTACCAGTGGTATCAGATCAAAGGTCTTTTTCAAAAGAAGTCAATTTGGAATTTTGTGTGAAATTTTCCAAGTTCTAATGTTGGCTTAAAAAAAATTGTTGAGATAGAACTCAAATGTCATAAATTCACCCATTTTAAGTGTACTATATAATGGTTTTTGGTTATGCAACCATAATGTGATGCAACCATCACCTCTATCTAGTTCTAAAACATGTTCAATCAGCCACAAGGGAGACCCTGTGCTCATTAAGCAGTCATTCCCCACTCTCTCTTCTCCCCAACCCCTAGTAACCACCATTCTACTGTCTTTATGAATTTGACTGTTTTAGATACCTCACATTCCTATTATTTTTGAGTTCGTAAAATATGCAAGATGCCTTACACACTTTAATCCTAACAAAACTCTATTGAAAAAGTCCTATTATCCTCTTTTATAGCCTAGGAAATAAAAAAGGTGGATATAAACTTACATCTGAAACTAATCCCTTATGACAGGTGTTCAAATTTGTTACACTCAAATTAGTTACTGATGAAAATAATTTACAGCCCAGAGATTTTCCATATTTTTTTTTAATTATTGGGAGGTGGTGGTGGTTTTCAAACACCCAAATAATGGAGCTGAATAGATACTTGATTAATGACTAAGTAAATGATGTAACAGAATCCCTCCTTAATAAAAGATAATATGAAAGAATGAGAAGATCTTTGAAAGAGAACATGCAATAGCTTATGGTAACATTATCCATGTAGAGGTTTTTGGCTGATTTTTCTAAAACAGCAAAAAATTACAGAAACTGTTAATTGTTATCTATGCTACACCAAAAAAAAAAAAAATGGATAGACTTCTTGTATCAACATAAGATATCTGAAAGAAAAATGGGGGGAAAAGGACTCAGCGGTAAGAACAACATTCTATTCTGGAATATCACTGATGAATTTAGTTGAACTCTGGAGGAAAGAGAAGGTTTTAAAATGGATTAAAATGTTAGATGGCATATTATTCAGTATGTTACTTAGAGTTGGCATATAAACAAGTAAGAGAATTGAGTCTCAAAGAATAAATGAAGCACCCTTGTGTTTACAACACTTACAGAAAGATGGACAATCATTGATTAGGAGAAAACAGAAGCTTTGTGTTCATATTTCAACTTTTTTTTTTAACAGAAAGACAAAACTGAGAAAATAGTTATATTAGAGATTTTGTCATTCATAAAACAAATGAAACAACTGAAAAGGGAGTGGCAAAATATTTGCATGAAAGAGCATCCCTATTTTTATATGATTGAAATGCGATTTACCTTCAAACTGAGGTCACATTTTTATAAAAGAATTCTTTTAATTGAGAAGAAAAATTACATAATAAATAAGTAATTTTTCCTTGAATAAATATTTTTCACAAAAAGCAATGAACTTATTAAAAAGATAGTTACACATAATATATATTTATACAATGAAATTTATATTCCTAAACTAATAAAATGGCTTTAAATGCATAGAAAATATTAAAAATTACATCTTTTCACCTTTATTCCTTCCACTCTATGAATAAACACCTTCGTTGTTTTTTCTTCTTTCCCAAAAGTCTCCCAACAAAACTTCTCTTTTAATGCCTGAAACTCTTCAGAAATTTAATATCTTTAGGCCCCAATATACTTAAAATTTTCCTTAGATATATTTCTTGAAATTAAATTTGAAGGTAAGCAAATTTTTACTCTGAAGATTTTGTGGAAATGCTATGTCCAAATCTGATTTCAATGAGCTTTGACCTTCTGAGATTTGTCAACCACCCAGATGTCAAATCTTTTTCCTTTTTGAAAAGAAATGTATTCAGTTCAATGCAAATCATTCTGTCATCTTCTGAGGACAAAAGACTGAATGAATTATGGATCTTAATTTTTACCTATAACTATCTGAAAATAATGTTTTAGAAAATTTGAAGAATCATAGAATTTCAGTGCTGGGGGTACTCTTCAAGATACACAATCCATTCTCTCCCTTTTCCAGAGAAAGACACTAAAATGGTTTCTCCAGACATGACACAGTTAGGGTTGAAGGGAAAATCCAAATACAGTTTTCTAATAACCACCTAATGCAAAGCCCAAACTACTGACTTCTTCACGTTCTTGTCCAAATGCTAGACAATATAAGATTTCAATTGAATAAATTAAATGGTGCTTTTTTTTTTTTTAAAGGAAGAAACTCCAGGATACTGAAGTGAAATAATAGTGATCGCTGTATGCTAACACATCACTCTACATAAAGGGAAACTGCCAGTGTCTGTGTTGGCACAGAGGCAAGAACAATGAAGCATTCCATCCCAAACTTGTCATGGGAGAGTTGAATCATTTAACTGCTCTGCATCTCAGTCTGTAAAATGGGAATAATATTCCATTCCGGGTAGTGGAGAGGATGGAACTAGATAAGGAATAGAAAAGGACTTCAAGGCTCCTCCACACCTCACAACCCAGACCCAGCCATGATTTATGCACAGACCTGCTTTAGTAGGTATGCCCTACTTCCAGCACAATGAAGGACCTTGAGACACAGATTAAGGGACTATCTAGCACAAACCCAAGAAAACTCAGAACAAAATAAAAGGCAAACACACTATGAGGCATGGAATAAAAGGAAGAAACACACCCTGGTATATTTGATGCTAGGAAGAAATAATGTTATTTTGAAATTACAGGTAGATGTGTTTCCCTTCTCCCCACCCCCTCATACTCTTTTCTAGCACATTTTGGGGAGCTATGGAAAATGAATAGAAGAGACAAAAAAGTACTTTGCCCGGCAGGAATACAAAATTGCAAAAGCACAGACAGCACTACAGAGGCGCGCTGCCATTCACTCACAAAGAATTTTGTGCATGTAGATGGCTGATTAATTGCCGGCCTGCCTAGACGAAGCTGCAACAAGCCAGATACTGTCAGCATGCCATCGGTTACCATGGAAATGCACAAGGTTCCTGTTTCTGACAAACCCTTGAATACTGGATAGATTGTGCCATATGTAAATAAGGCAAATTAGTTTTCCTATATCTTCCAGACAAGGTTAGACGAAAAGAAAATATATCTGTTTAAACATACTCTCTAACCTCTTAGATGTGACGAATGAGAAAGGGGCTTCTTTCTTAGGACACTGAACTCAGATTGTTACAACTGAAATGCACTTGGGGAAAATGACCAAAAAATGCAAAATGCCTTGCCCATTTATAAGGAAGGACTTCAAAGTCAGCCATGCAAAGGTACATTTATTAGACTTTTGTTTTGTAACCAGATGTATTTTGCGGTCTGTTCTTTACAAAATTATAAAATGTCAGACAGTTATTTCTATGGTGTTAGATTAGAAATTCTATAGTGCTGTCATGTAGTTTTTACTTCTGCATAATACCTAAACCATAGGCCAAATATTGAGTCACAAACCAGTATAATTTAAAATATTTAGTTCTATTACTAAGATTACTCACTCTGACATTACATCCATCCGTTGGGGCTGCTGCTCCTTCTTTTTCTTTTAAACAGTTTTTGCCAGCACTATGAGACTTTAAAACTTCTTTTCATGTTGTAATAATAATTTATAATTGACTAAATCTGATGTGATTTAGAAAAATCTTATAATTATCATTAGGATATTTTGAAGTACATAATGATTCATTCCTTATATATTTCATGACACAGGACTAATCTGATGGCCACATATAATTATATATTTTAAAAATTTAATGTTTACTTAAACAGTAAAAATGCCAAAAAGTGCTGGAGTACTTTTCATAACATAGCATTTCTGGATAACTTTAAAATGCACATTTCTCAAAATAAAACATTATATCATCTCTATTATCTCTTCAATTTTAAATACATACTTTTCCTTTCTTTTCAGCCAGATTTGCTACCAATAATTGTATATGAAATGTTTACATTTAAACTCAAATATTAATATATTATTCAAGTAAGTCACAACACATGAACATGAAACATGAAAGATATCTATAGTTATCCAAAATAACCCTTCCCTAAATTTAAATTACAGCCCTCTCCTCTTTCTGGGTAAAGGCAAGAAAATTTATTTTCTAGCAAATGATCCACATATTAGATATGTTCAGAATTTCAATTTTGAAATTTTTTTCATGTTTCAGAATTCAGAGATAAAATACAACTAATGGCCCCAAACTTTAATATATTCTTTTAATTTAATATTATCCAAAAAATAAAAAGGAACTATTTATATACAATATTTTTATTTTTTTATGTAAATAATATACTACATGAAGCTACCAAAACTTTCAGCATTGCCCTATTTGACATATTTTTTTCCTGCAAAAAATACTCTTCATACTCTTCAATATGAATATGATTGTAAAGAGGACAGGGTTTTCAGAAAAAATTTCTAAACAAATTTTTAAAGCATATTATGTTTATATAGCAGTAAGGAAGAAACCAAAGAAAAGTATCTGAATAATTCTGGTTAGAATAAGTAACTATGCCTGACATTAACATGATTTTTCTTTCTATTCTTCATTTTCTTTTACATATGGAGGTCCAAACAGGTTGTCACACTTTTTAAGTCACTCTAGTCCTTCTGCACTGAAACACATGACCTAGAGATGATATTTTACTTCACTGTTTTTCCCTCTTTAAACCAGACAGATTATATTTAAAAGCATTAGGGTTTCATGCATGGTCATATAACAATGCCCATTTTCCTTATTAGAAATCTTCCCAAGTTCTTTAATTGTGAGCATGTGTATTTAAGGATTTATATAGTAGTCTATATGTTATAAACCAAAAGTTTCACAGTGAAAGGGGCCAAATTTATCTTTCTCAAGTTTTATTATATAAACATATATATATCCCATCTTCCTAGTTATAAGACGTATGTGTTATATATGCTAGGAACATGTTAGGAAAAATGAGATTGGCTCTGTCCATGTTTTTAACTCTATACCTTAGAATGAATGATCTGCAAGCTGCATACTTCAACCTGAAAGATAAATATGAGAGTATTTTACTTTATTCCTTAAATATGGTAAAACAGGAATATTATACTCTCACATATCACCAGAATGGTATTAAACACAGGATAGTCGATGAGAGGGCAGACCTTCTGATCACTGTGAGGAGGATAAATGCTTTCCAGGAGGAACAGACACATTTGCTGCTTTTAAGAGGCAGCATTAGAGTATGGAAACAACATTCATCTATTCATCCATTGGGCATTTATCATGCGCCAAATACTTTAAGAGGCATGGAAGATTCCTGCTTTCATGGAGCTTATACTCTAGTAGGAATAGAGATAAACCAGGAAAAAAGAAAATCTGAGTTCTAAACTTTGTTTTTTCTCTCAAATCCTATAATTTATTTTACTTGTATTATCTTTATGGTGCCAATCACATTCTCCTTCTAGTTTAGTTATGTCTTTGTGTCTTTCCACTCTACTATCCCATAAATTTCTCATGATTCAAATATGGCCTGGGTCTTTGGATCTTCCACCATATTCAAAATATAGTACATTCTCCAATAATATGTGTTGAATAAATATATACATAACTGTCTTGGTGACTTGTGGTATAACTTTAGTCAAGGCACCTAACTCTAGGAGTTTTTGGCTTTTTTTTCCTATAAACAGGGGTGTTGAAACAAGTCATCTCTAAGGTTAAAATCTATAACTCTATAATATTCCTTAGTGTTATACATCAGTAAACAAATTTACTCTTGCTATCCTACTGGCTTAGAAAATTTTCATTCTAAAAAATTTATTAGTCCAATTTTTTAACTGTTCTAGCTGTCATTTTTTTCAGAATAACTTTTAAAACATAATTATTTTATTTTTTCATGGAAAATTATGCCCAGATCTGATATTAAATCTTAAGATGTTACTTGTTTACTTGCTAGATGTACAAAATAGGCAGGGACATCATGTACAGGAAAAAAACAGATTTTGAAGTATTAAATCAAGTGAATGAAATAAGAGAGAAGTAATAGTTCTGCAACAAAAGATGAGAACTTCCTTTCTCTAAATCCCACACACGTATGGCTGTTTGTCCCAAGCTCATGTGGATCATGGATAATTTACAAACAGTGGGTGATGAGCTATAAAGAAAATGACTCAGTGGCCCACCCGTAATTTAAATATGTGACAAAATGTTTAAATGTTTCAAACAATGGCAAGACCTAGAGATTTAACAGTTTGCAAGCAACTATGGAGCAATTTTTTCTACTTTATTGGCTTTATTTTGCACCAGTCAAAACAGACATCCGATGTTTGAGTTTTCCTAGATGCAGTCCATACTTTTTCACTGGATATCTCATTGGAATATAAGGAGGAGAGTATCCACTTTTTTTGAAAACAGCCTGGCCAGCATTTGTGTACTGAAGCTAATGCGTATAATTGAAAAATTAAAAAATTCAAGATCTTTCTCAAGATTTTTATCTATCACGGGAAATACTTCATTTATTTTCTTATCAGCATAATACCAGCCCCAATCTCCATACATCAACATTTTGAAATAAAACTTCAAATTAATTTCATGTTGACATTTATGACCTGTATCTTTGTAGACACAGAATGAATGAATGAAGAGATTTTAGTGCAATAGTTACAAATAAGGCCCTTTCCTCCAATCTCCAGTTAAACACATATTATTTGATTAATTTCCTCATTGACAAAAAGAAATAAATGAATGCTAGCTGCTTTTTTATCTGTTCAAAACAACAGCTGAAAAAAGAAAAATATATTTAGTTAGCTGGCCATTGAGTTTCTATAGACTCAACCAAGCAGACTTTCAACAGACAAGGTAGATTTGGGAGGAGGCAGAGATTGATGACTAACATATAGAATCTAAGTAAAATTAATTGTTTAATCAAGGGGAGAGGGAAAACAACAATAACTAAAGCAAGGACCTAGGGTATAATAACAAGAAAATAAAACTCTAAGGAAACATTGGTGCTGTTTTCCACTATAAAGGGGAAACTCATTTGCACACACATGCTATCTCAAATAAGTGAAGTGTTTCCTGATATATTTAGTTGGATTTTGCAAACTGCTTCAGACTGAAATGTATGTTGAAACCTAAAACTGATTTGTTCCATGTAAATCGCATTTAAAACTTTTTCAGCTAAAGATATTACCAGTAAAGCTATTAACTCAAGGATGAGCTCTATCTTTAGACCTCTGAACCTGTTAAATCTTTGATAATATTAAGAGTTTTTTTCTTTCTCTTTATGTAAAATATTTTTAAAAAATCCCAAGGAACCACATTTTTTCCCATTTGAAAGGGATGCAAACCCAATCGAAAAAACTTTTTTTTATTATTAATCTGAATTTAATGAACCTTCCTCCCCTTCTCTGCTTGCCCTTGAACCATGTCCCAAGAGCAGTTGACTGAGTAGGCAGATTTCTTCCAAGACTTTCTCGGTTGGACATTTTCTTTATATTCTACATACACAGAGCTATATTTAACAGCAAAGGAACCTAGTAAAATGTCAACATTTTTAAACACTTGGTCCTGAAAATATTCTGACAGTATTCATTGCATCAAAAAGCCAAATTCTGGGGCACCTGGGTAGCTCAGTAAGTTAAGTTTTGGACCCTTAATTTGGGCTCAGATCATGATCTCAGGGTCGTGAGAGCGAGCCCTGCCTCTGGCTCTGCATTGGACATGGAGTCTGCTTAAGATTCTCTCTCTCCCTCTGCTCCTACTTTCCCACAGCCCCCAACTCCCACTTGTGCACACCCTCTCTCTCTTAAAAAAAAGAAAAAAGCCAAATGCATTGTCATCTTTCTTACTATACGAGTATAGATACAGATAGAAATATATATATATATATATATATATATATATATATATATATATATATATATATATATATCTACATAGATAAATATCATGACATTGTTCCCTGGAGTTAACCCATAAGTTTAGCTTGGTTTAATTTATTACACAAATATTGCTACTTCATGATTGACATGACATCTGGACTATCAGAATCTGTAATCTGTACCATTATCCTTTTTCCCCCCTTATTTAAAACACCCTTCATTTAAAAAAAAAACAAAACAAAAAAATCTTCTTATTGGCAGGTCCATTGTCCTGCATATCTTCATTACTTTTCGCCCCAGTTGGGCTATCCATTCTGCATATGATAGTTACTTGAAACCTGAAAAACTAATTAGAGAAGAATCAAGTTTTGTTTTGTTTTTGTCTTTGTTTTTGCCCAGAGTATAATATAAATACATAATTAGTGGGATTTATATTTTGATATACACTGAAAACATCTCAGTATTTCCAGGGCATTCATACTCTAGTGTTCCTTCTTCTAAATTATTCAAGTGATGTCTGCAAAACCAAAAATAGCATTTGGACCTGATCAGTTCTGTCAACAAATGAAGTATGTAATATTTAAATATTCTGACTCCATTATAATTTGTCTTCCAAGCAAATTATAGTTGTAAACATATTTGGGAGAAGGGGCACTTTCAAACAAATTCTCATTATAATGCAGGGAATTGAGTAGGTATTTCAATATTTTTCTTATCCATATCCTAAGATTTTTTTTACAAATCCTCAACTTAGGAACTCTTGTCTGATGATAGTGATGTGCTATGGGGCACTTAGCTTGCATTATTCTCTCAAGGGAAGGGTCAAATACGTAGAAGGTGTTTCATAATCATTGATTTATTTACCCCTCAAGACATTCCTAAGAGATAATTACAAATTATTCTTTCCCATTAAGACTTATTAATCTGTGAATGTTCTAAAAATCTACTATATAGAGAATCGGGATGTAACTGTACTCTCCAAACTTAAAGGTCCATGAAGACATTTCTAGATATAGCATAATATGAAAGATCTTTCCTATTCATGAATCAGATACAAAAGTAAGAGAATTTTAGGTAAAAAAAAAAAAAACCCTTCCAGCCTCATTTTCTAATACCAATATAAGTATTAATTCAACAGTTTTAATGTAAACCTCCTAATACTATGAAGTGCTGGCATCCTCCATTCTAGTTTAGTTTCAACAAGTGGCAGGCTCCCAAGGGCCATATTTGTGTTGATCCTGTCTTGCAAATAGCTTAGCTGACACTGACTTGGATGGCAATTTTCATTTTCTGTGATATAGTGTCTCTTTTTTGAACAAGAGTGTCATGCTGGAAGACATACATGTGAGTCACAAAACATGGAAACATCTTATAAGCAAACAGACATTCACCAAAAAGGCACTGGAGAAACTGGACCTAGGGGGCGCCTGGGTGGCTCAGTTGGTTAATTTTCTGCCTTCGACTCAAGTAATGATCCCAGGGTCCTGGGGCTCTCTGCTCAGTGGGGAGCCTATTTCTCTTTCTCCCTCTCCCTTTGCCTGATGCTCCCCTTACTTGTGTTCTCTCTCTGTCAAATAAACAAATAAAATCTTAAAAAAAAAAAAAAAGAAAGTGGACCTATGTATTTTTTTTAATTTTCTCTCCTCTTTCTTCTCTCCCTTACCTTCCTCTGTCACCTAGAAAGTCGCACCATCACAAAGGCCATCAGCATGAGCATCTTCAACTATGAAAAGTAATCACAATAACTACCCACCCTGCCCACACTCACACCCATACCCCATACTTTTTGGACTCATGAGAAGACAGAATCGATTCTAGACTTTGTCACCTTATTGTTATGTGACTTTGGGTAAATCACTTACTTGAATTTCCTAAGCCTCAGTATCCCACCTACTTCATAGAACTGTTGAGGAAGAATTAACATACATACATATATGTTTGTATCTATATATATATATTATATATGTATGTATTTTAATATATATAAAATACATACATATATGTATGTATGTTAATTCTTCCTCAACAGTATATGTGTATATATATGTATATACATATATATGTGTATGTGTGTGTGTGTATGTATGTGTGTGTGTGTATATATATATATATATATATGAAAGCTTGCTTTGAAAGTATAACCATACAAATATTACAGTACAGATGCATGGTAAGGCAATAGTTACTCTGAAGTTAAAGAACTCAGAGAAACATGGAGGTTGTATTATATATTTAAGAGAAATTACTTTATATTTCATAAATATTTCATTAATAAAAGTTCAACCATACACGATTTCACTCCATCTTATATATATTTGTATGTATATTGACTTATTTAATTAGTATTTATTGGTTGATTAAATAACTTTTTTGATTATTTAAAAAATTCATAGTTTTCAATGAGATCAATTAGAAAACTTCATTGGGAGTGTATCCAGAATCTGTTGAGTCATTATTATGAGGTTCTTTATTATCCTCAGTGTAAAATTATACCAATAGTATGTGATTCTCAGGGAAAAAGATTCTATAACTGTACTCTCAGTTTTCCTATATTCCCTCAGAATATTAATTTGAATACTGATAAAATTTATTAATGGTCAGTTTTTAACCAGTATACCAAGTATACTAACATGCCCGCTTAAATGATATAGAATTTTTTTTTAATTCATCCTAGTACTGTATTGGAGATTTAAAACTGGGTTCTCTACTTCTTCGTTCACATTAGTGGCTACTTCAGCCCATCTTGTTGATCAGGAGCAACCCAGTATTAACTTAAATGACAAGCAAAATGCCTCATCCACAGTTTCACTTCACTCCTTCACATCTATGACTTCAACTGACCCTACACTCAGACAATGGCAGTACCTTTATTTATTATTGGCAATTTTCTGTCCATAACAGACCACTTAATTATGGATTTGATACTCAGAACACTTCTACCCAGCTGCAGTAAAGTGCTTTGGAAGAACTAGAGGCAAAGACATCAGTTGCTGCTTTCAACAAATACAGGAAATTTCAGATAATTTCAGGTGTTTGACCCATTTTATCCTAGCTAGGTAAACATGCATGTGCGTATGTTGTATGTTGGCTACTGAAGTGTGCACTGCAAAATACACCTCCAAGACTTTCTGCAGGAGAAGCACTTCCATGATCCCCTCACAGCAAAGTGCAAAATTTAACACATGGGTCAATAGTAGCCAAAGATCACTCTGCACCCAATATGTAACATATAATGGCCATTATCTTTTAAAAATCTGGATTACTTTTTGTTGAGTTCACAACCATGTTGTACATATTTGCATCAGCCTTCATTTCTTTATTAAAACTAATATTTACTTCATGAAAATATATCCCACCGTTTAGCCTCTTTTTGAGTTCTGTGAACTCAAAACACAAAAACAAAAACAAATCCTAGGAAATAATAAAAAATACTTGCCATTACAAACTTTAACTAAAAGATAAACCTTTCTGACCATTTTCCAACTTTTGCTTATATGCACTATACTCGATATTTTTCTTTCAAGAATCAATGATCCAGTTGAATCTTGATTTTAACTTACAGCCATCCATTAGAGAAAGTTAAGAGCCTGAAAAGGGTCAGCCTTTTTTGTTTCTATTAGTCTAGGTAGCTTTTGTCTCTAATGGAATCCTTTCGATAATTATTTCATACTTCTGGCAAATCTTGATGGACTCCATTCACCCCAATGTTACCTCTGCAGATCATTCAAAAGCTTCTATTAGGACATCTTAGAGAAACCTCTTTTTTGCTTTATACTCAAATAAAGGAAGTAAAAAACTAAACTTCAAGAGGGGCCATGCTTTTCAGTGTAATCACAATACTTTCCAGTCTGAACAAGAGGCATCAGCTATTCTTTCTCTTTTGAAAGCATTTTGACCAGGTGGAAGGAAGGATTTTAAACATATACACAGTACACACATATCTTGATCCCATTCAAAACCACAGAAAATATTTTCATACTTATTTGCACAGCTTTTTTTCACTCTTAAAGTTTAAGGACTATGGTGTTTTAACTCTATTATCTCCAATAATAACTATAACAATATATTACAGTTAACTGCTAATATTGAACCAAAAAATCAAGTTACAATCTGGAACACTTACCTTTTTTCTGAAATGTATCATATACCCATACACTTCCTCTAAAAAATGTATTTTTTAAAAAATAGTTGTATTTTGCTTAGTTACTTACAAACATCAACTTTAATTCCCTAAGCAGAAAACAGCTGGATGACAGGTGAAAGCTGGTTGAGGATTAAGAATTTGCTGTGAGCTTTACACAAAACAGCTCATAGTCACTTGAAGAATCAAGTGCTGAACGTATTAGAAGATTCCAGCTGACACTTCTTTACTTGACCTACTCTAAATGAAACTCTATGAGCCTTCTTAGCAGGGTGGACTCTCATAAGCCCAGGAAGATCTGTCCACCACAGGGAGTGGGAAGGAGGCCCCATCTTCTGGTGTCTAGTCATGGTGGAGGAAAAGGAACCAGCCAATACGTATTCAGTATCTTTCACCCCCAGCACTTTTCACAAAGGATTTAAGGTGGCTCCAAACATAAACATAATGAAAGAGATACAACATTACCAGAGAAAGGTAAGGCACAGGGAGAATAAAGTTTGAACCATAGTAAGACCAAGGGTGAGATACACACGCCAAAATGCATAACCCATTTTACTAGAGTACCAACACTGCTGCCCCAGTCCACAGGCAAAGAGGGAAGCACAATCAGATACAAGACTGACAGTATCCATAAAGTTAAGGGGGAAAGGGGGAAACCCTTTTAATAAAGTACCTGCTGTGTAACAAATACTTTTATATGTGCAAGTAATATTATTTTTTCATTTTATGGAAAAGGAAACAGAAGTTCTGAGTAGTTGAATGATTTTCACGTAAGGTGTTGTGGCTGGTAAGAGTCAGAACAAGCGTTTAAATTCAGTTCTGGCACCCAAACACATGCTTATTTCAAGAGGAGGACAAGGGACAAAGAATCCTTCTCAAAACTATTTTTCGGGAAAAACAAAACAAAACAAACTATTTTTCAGGATTGCACACTTTCCTAATGAGAAAAACTAGAGATGACATTTTCCTGAGTTCTTAGGAAATTCAGTGAATGTATTTGTAAATCAATACAAGATATAGACTCTTTCAAATGAATACAGTTTTACCTAATTTGCCACATATCATACTGAAATTATTGTCTCCTGTTTTTCATTACCATCCTTTGACCATATTACTCTTAGTTTCATAACTTTCTTTTGTAATGCCTACATAACAATGAAATGAATATCTATATCCTATAGTATAAACATGAGATTTGGGTATTCTGGAGACATAGAACAGGGAATGGTTCTGGGGCTACTTCTAAAAATGTTAATATTCCATTTATTAAATTCATATTCATAAACCCAGTTTTTCCTTAAGGTTTTAAGTTTGACTTCAAATCTTACCATTCTATTGATGTATCTTTATCACTTTTAAAAGTACTTAATAAACGAAATTTCCTTAAGCTTCATGATGACCTTACAAATTTACTACAGACGTTGAAGATGAAATTAAATAATTCAACTGTTTAAAATATCTTTCCTAGGGGCGCCTTGGTGGCTCAGTGGGTTAAAGCCTCTGCCTTCAGCTCAGGTCATGATTTCAGTGTCCTGGGATCAAGCCCCGCATCTGGCTCTCTGCTCTGCGGGGAGCCTGCTTCCTCCTCTCTCTCTGCCTGCCTCTCTGCCTACTTGTGATCTCTGCCTGCCAAATAAATAAATAAAATCTTTAAAAAAAATATCTTTCCTAATACTCAACTAACTTCTGTAAGTCTATTACATTAAACCTTTAAATATGATGACTCTTTTCCTAAATATTCCAATAATACTTGTAATGTTGATAAAATTATTTTATTTCAACTCCAAATTAAAATTTTAAATCATTTTGTCTATTTTATTTTAAATTAGAAACATAAGCTATCTATTGGATACACTCAAGTGTTAAATAAACTTCTAATATTCCAAATTATATAAGTATTATATGAAAGTTAACATCAAATATTTATAGTTGATTCCCAAATTTATAGGAAAACTCTATAGATTTTATGTAAACATTAAAAATTATCTCTATGCTTAATAAAATTTAAATCCAAAATCCTGGTTATGTTAATTGTAGTCAAGACTAAATCTAAGTTAAAAGGTACTTTGCCCCCAGCATACAATGATTTCATCCTAAATGATTTTGGTTATTTCCTCGTAAACTTTTACCATAATCAGCAATTATAATTAGGATTTGAAATTTCAAGGTGTAGTTATCAATTTTAAATTATGGTTAATAATTTAACCATATGTGGTTTTATTATATATATATTGTTTTGTAGACTTTTAATGTTTTAAGTAATTTTAAACTACAAGAAGTTGCAAAAATAGTACAGAATCTAACATGTCCTTCACTAGCTTCCCCCAATGGTCACATTTTTCAGAAATGTAATATAGTATCAGCAGAAAACTGACACTTGTACAACACTAACTATACTCTGTGGATGGACATATCCATGCAATTTGATCCCATATATGGATACAAAACTATCCCATTACATAGAAGTCCCTTGTGGAAATCCTTTGTCTGCCCTTTCTGTACCACTCTCTTTGTCCCTATCCCTTGGCAATGACTAATGTGTTTTGTATTTCTATAATTCTACCATTATGAGAATTATATACAGTTGAATCTTGTATTCATGGTAGTTATGTTCTGCAAAGTCACTACAAATACTGAATTAGTGAATATTGAATCATGTTTCCCAGGGGAAATTGGGTTAAGTTCCTGTGACCTCTGGTAACATTTTCATCAACCATCAATACACAACCTTGTATAAGTGGAATTATACATTATGTAACTGTTTGAGAGGGAATTTTTCTCATTCAGTATAATGTCCTTGAGATCCATCCAAGTTATCACATGAGGAAAAATGATTCTTTTTTTAAATTTTTATTTTAAAATAACTATAGATTCACAGCATGTTACAAAAATAGTACACAGAGGTACCCATGTACCTTTCACTCAGTTTTCCCCAATGGTACTGTCTTAGATAACTGTAGTACAGTATCAAAACCAGGAAACTGATATTGGCACAAACCACAGACCTCATTCAGATTCACCAGTTTCACATGTACTCCTTTGCAAGCAAGAGTTTGTATCTGTCTGTAGATCTGTGTAATTATAACACACATGTAGATTCATGGAATCAACACCACAATCAAGTTTGAGAACTACTGGATCACCACAAAGATCCCTGTGATACCCCTTTACTGTCATATCCATCCCCCTACCTCTTTTTTTTTTTTTAAAGATTTTATTTATTTGACAGAGATCACAAGTAGGCAGAGAGGCAGGTAGAGAGAGAGGAACGGAAGCAGGCTCCCCGCTGAGGAGAGAGCCCGATGTGGGGCTCGATCCCAGGACCCTGAGATCATGACCTGAGCCAAAGGCAGCGGCTTAACCCACTGAGCCACCCAGGCGCCCCATCCCCCTACCTCTTCACCCCATCTCTAACCCCTGGCAACCCTCATCTCTTCTCCATTTCTATACCTTTGTCATTTTGCAAATGTATATAAATGGAATCATGCATGTGTAAACTTTTGAGATGGGTTTTTCTCATTCAGCACAATTCCCATGAGATTCATCCGAGTTGCTGCATACATCAATAGTTTATGCCTTTATATTGCTGTGTAGTATTCCCATATGGATGTATCACAATTTGTTTAATCATTCATCCACTGAAGTGTATTTGGGCTGTTGCCAGTTTTTTACTATTAGAAATAAAGCTGATATGACTAATCATGTACAGGGTTTGATGTGGACCTAAGTTTTCATTTCTCTCCCAGAAATACCTAGAAATGGGAGTGCAGATTTGTACAATAAATTCATGTTTAGGATTTGTTGTTGCTGTTGTTAGAAACTCCAAACTAATTTCCAGAATGACTGTACCATTCTAAATTCCAGCCAGCAATGTATGAGTGCTCCAGTTTCTTCATGTCCTCACCAGCATTTGGTATTATCATCAGTTTTCATTTATCCATTCTGATAGGTATGAAGTAACACCTCATTGTAGTTTTAATCTGCATTTCCTTAATGGCTAATAATGTTGAACATCTTTTCATGTGTTTATTTGCCATTTATATCTCCTCTTTGATGAAATGTTTATTCATGTCTTTTGCCCATTTTCCAACTGGATTTTGGTTTTGTTTTGTTTTTTTAAGATTTTATTTATTTATTTGTGAGAGAGGCAGTGAGAGAGAGCATGAGCGAGGAGAAGGTCAGAGGGAGAAGCAGACTCCCCATGGAGCTGGGAGCCGGATGTGGGACTCGATCCTGGGACTCCAGGATCATGACCTAAGCCGAAAGCTGTCGTCCAACCAACTGAGCCACCCAGGCGTCCCTCGTTTTTGGTTTTAATTCTTTGTTTCCCTCTGAGCTTTGAGAATTCTTTATATATAACTAGATTCAAGTCCTCACTAGATACGTAGTTTGCAAAGAATTTCTCCCAGCTTATAGGTTGTCTTTTCATTCTCTTAGGAGAGTCTTTTGTGTAAAAGTGTTTGATTTTGACAAAATCCAAATTACCACTATCAATTTTTTTAAATTTTTATGAATGATCCTTAGAGTTTCATTTATAAGAACTCTTTGCCCATCCCCAGATCCCAAAGATTTTCTCCCATGTTTTCTTCTACATATTTTCTAGTTTTGCATTTTACATTTAAATCTATGATCTATTATGAAATAATTTTTTATGAAGTATCAGGTTCATGTCAAGACTTACCTATTTTATTTTTTGCCCACAGATATTAAATTGCCCTTGCATCAGTTGTTTTATTTTTTTTTTAAGATTTTATTTATTTATTTGACAGACAGAGATCACAAGTAGGCAGAGAGGCAGGCGGGGGTGGGGGGAACAGGATCCCCACTGAGCAGAGAGCCAGATGCGGGGCTCCATCCAAGGACCCCAAGATCATGACCTGAGCTGAAGGCAGAGGCTTAAGCCACTGAGCCACTCAGGCACCCCAACCCTTGCATCAATTGTTAAAAAGACTACCTCCATTGAATTACTTTTACACCTTTGTCAATATTAGTTGGACATATTTATGTGAGTCTATTTCTGGGTACTCTATTCTTTCAGACATGTTTTGTTCAGTTAAAAATATATCATAAACCTGTTTGCACAAACATTTTCAATATCATTTCATCTAAAGCATGCTACTAGTTGGATATACTATTATTTATTTAATCACTACCAATTTGGACATTTAAGCTATTTTGCATCTTTGCTAACATAAACCATGCTGCAATGAACATCTTTGTAGCATAACCTTTGCATGTATTCACGGTAATTTCTTAGGATTTCTAGAAGTAAGCTGTCATATCAAAGGGTGTATACATTTTTAGAAAGTGAAATCCTTTGGATAATGGGTAGAGATGAAACTATTTTGTGAATGTATGTTTAAAAACGTATGTATATATGTAAAATAGTTAGGTATAAAGGGAGGATAGGTGAATGGAGTGGGATAACAATGAAGCCATTTACCTCTCTTCATACAAGATTCACTGCTTCCATGCTTTCCTTCCTCTCTCTCTGCCTGCCTGTGATCTCTGTCAAATAAATAAATAAAATCTTAAAAAAAAAAAAGATTCATTGCTTTCCAAGTCTGTGGAAAATCAATGAATAAATCAGATTTCTCAGAGCAATCTGCTCCAGGGTGAAGGGAAACTTCTTCTACCACCTTCCCTAATGTCCTATCATGCAACTGCTTAAATGCCAGATACTCTGTAGAGAGAGTTGTATAAATGTGCCTCAGGAAGCCAAGTTTGACAGTAGATTGAGTAGAAGTCATTATCAATGATCAATATTTTGATTCAGAGAACATTTAACTAGCCTAGTACAGAGCACGTGTCCAATATGAATAAAAGATATTTCTATGAGAGAGTCACAGAGTTGAATGAAAAGAGGGGAGAGAAAAATGAATCTTGGCTCGTATGTGTGGAAGTCTCTTGAAAATGTAGTATCTGTGCAGGGCCTGAATGTGACTCAGGAAGACAGAATATGGCATTCTAGAAAGAGGGAGAAAAGCAAGGCCCATGAAAGTGAGTGTGCAGCTGGGTCACTCCATGAATGTGCATGTTTTGGGGGAGATGGTTGAAAATACTTTTGGAAAGGCAGGTTTGAGTCAGGATCTAGGAAGAATTGGAATCTCCAGTAGAGGTAGGGGGGTTATATTCAAATAGGGAAGCTTTTAAAGTTTTAAAATGGGAATAGGTAATCTGAGCCACCAGATAATCCTGGCAACAGTGTTTGATGAACAGCTTGGAGTGGGAGAAATACTATAGACAGCTAGTCAGCCAAGGAAGCTACTAAGTCTAAGAAGAAATTTATCTCTAAACATTGACAGAGGCAGTGGCAGAAGATTAAGGCATATGAGTCTCTACTTCTAGATTCACTTCTAGATGGTCCAAGGAAGGTTGGGGGAAAAAAAAAATTTGCCTGGAGGGAAGAAGCAGGTGAATCCTGGGCTCATGGGTTTTAGTTCAACCATGACTGGAGCAGTGGTAGAAAGAAGAAGCTGGAATCCATGGTAGTAAGAGCAAGGACTCTACAGCCAAGATTCCTGGGTTTTAAAATTAGAACCTGTACTACTAGCTGTGTAACTCCTGTTAAGTGAAGTAACTCTCTGTGCCTCAGTTTCCTCAATTATAAAGGGGAATGATAATAGTACCAATTTTATAGTGCTGCTGTGGAGATTAAACAAATTAATAAATGTCCAGTGCTTAGAACAGTGTATGGTAATCCTCTTATTGTTTTCATTATTTCTGGGTAGCTTCAAGAAAAGAAGTTTGTGACTGCATTTGCCGACCTCTCTTCCGGGTTAAAAAACAGAGGAAGAAGAGTGCCTGGGTGGCTCAGTCAGTTAAGCATCTGCCTTCAACTCAGGTCATGATCCCAGGGTCCTGGGATTGAGCCCCCATGGGGCTCCCTGCTCAGCGCAGAGTCTGCTTCTCCCTCTGCCCCTCCTCCTGCTTATGCATTACCCTCCCTTCTCTTGCTCCCTCTCTCAAATAAATAATTCTTTTTTAAAATCAGAGGAAGAGGAAATATAACTTAACAACAGTGTTTCTCCCATTCTAATATGCAACTGCATCACCTGGGAATCATGTTAAAATGCAGATTCTGATTCAGTAGGTCTGGGTTGGGGCCTGGGATTCTGGATTTCTAAGAAGATCTTAGCTGATGTGCAAGAATCTGACAGCTCCTTCACTGCTTTCTCTATTTCTCTTTTCTTCTTACTTCCAGACTCATCTTGAACTTTGGATACTAAGGGTATTCCAGCTCTTACTGTTGTAATAACAGTTTTCAGAAAAACTTTCCTTTATACCACAATAATTATAAAATGAATCCTACCATATAGCCAAGTGTTTTACATTTTTTTAAGATTTTATTTATTTATTTATTTGACAGACAGAGATCACAAGTAGTTAGAGAGGCAGGCAGAGAGAGAGGGGGAAGCAGGCTCCCTGCTGAGCAGAGAGCCTGATGTGGGGCTCGATCCGATCCCAGGACTCTGGGATCATGACCTGAGCCGAAGGCAGAGGCTTTAACCCACTGAGCCACCCAGGTGCTCCTTACATTTCTTATCTCAAATCCTCATAGCAAATAAGGATAAGGTGCTGTGAATCTCATTTTACCAACGAGCAAATATAGAGAGGTTAAGGTCCTCCAGCTCACAAGCGGCAGAACTAGGATTCAAACCCAGGATATCAGACACCCGAATCCGAGTTCTTTTCAAAGGTTACGCTATTCTCTGAGGGAACTGCCTTCCACGGAGACACCAAAAGACAGACAAAGAAGGTGAAGTTGGAGGAAAAAAGTGTATGCCTTGCCTGCATAAGGCCGTGAAGTTACTCAGCTCCCCAGACCAGATATTTCACAGAGACCTCATGTAGAATCTTGTAAATTCGAGTTCCCAGGATTGAAAACTAGCTCCTCCACCCTCCCCACCCCAAATACAGAGACCTATTTAGCTAGATCTTGATTAGACTTAAGCAGAATATTTTTTGAGCTTTAGCTCATTTATTAGAACACTGTCAAACAAAACAAAACAACAACAACAACAAAAACAAGGGAATTCTGACTACAAATTGAGAGACACTATGATTATAAATCTGGGAGTAAGATAACAAGTCTAAAATGCACACCCACTTCTATTTTATCTGCTAGATCCATGAAAAACAATGCATTTCCTTAGATATTAGCTTTAACAACAACAATTAGTTCATGTGCATGCACTATTATGTGGAAGGATGATGAGGCACAGGGAATCCTTCCCTTTCAGGGCCACAGGCTATGGTCTCTAAGGGGATGAGATACACACTTAAACATGGTTACATATAGGGGATCAGATGAGCACTACAGAAGCCAGTTTGTCTCTGATGCTCCGTCGCTGGCAGCTGACAGCTCAGGTGGGATCCTGAAGATGTGTCCTCATAAGCCTACAACAGCCCTAACCAAGTTGTGTTACCACTTGCTTATTTCCAGGTCTGTTTTATTCTGAAACAACTCTTTAAATTCTAGTTTTCACATATTCCCTTAATGATTCTCCTCCTGTCTATAAATGCTGAGTTACCCACCTCACAGATTTTTGGGTTTTGTTTTCTCTCTACCTAGGTAGTATTGTATTATAATTTAAGTGTTCTCCATTAACTCTACTTGCTTCTTTTTTAGTTCAATAAATTTATTTTTAAAAAACTTTTGTATCACTCCCATGCTTGAGAAACTGGGATCTTTTAGATAGTAAATGTAATTAGACATCAAATATAAGAGTAAATAAGTAATACTTGAAATTTCAAAATAATCCATGCTTCATCTAGAATCATTGCATATATCCTCTGGATCATTTACTAAGGAAAAGTTGCCCTGAAGGAAATGACCCAAGGGTAAACACCCATGTTTATTGCTCTATTTTCAATATTTTTCTAACATCCTATTCTCCAGTTAATGATGAATTAGTGAAGGCATTAATATGGTAGGCAGTGCTTTTGGCTGGGCCAGTCAGGGATGATTTTTATGGCAGATGTAACATTTGAACCAGATCTTTGATTTTGAGAAGCAACTGGATATAGGACAAAATTATATAAGAACATTCCAAATGTCCCTTGCCTACATACGGAGGTGGGAAAAAAAATTTTTTTTTAAGATTTTATTTATTTTTTTGACAGAGAACACAAGCAGGAGGAGCAGTAAGCAGAGGGAGAGAGAGAAGTAGGCTCCCTGCTGAGCAGGGAACGCAATGTGGGGCTCGATCCCAGAATCCTGGGATCATGACCTGAGCCGAAGGCAGCCGCTTAACTGACTGAGCCACCCAGGTGCCCCCGGAGGTGGGAAAATTTTTAAGTCCAGAGGAATCTTAAATGTGTCTTACAACGGCAGATCTGACAGATCTTAATGAGCCACTTTCCCCAGGAGTCTCCACTGCCAGAGCAGTGACTAACTGTGGGATTCCCAGCCCTGGGGGAACATTTGTGGGGAGCATATTCTAGGTGAGGATTTGAGAGAGGATTTCAGTACCCCAGAAATCACATTACTAGAAAGCTGCCACAGAAAGGAGCTTCTTGTGGCAGCTCTGAAATGAAAAGAGCATAAACCAGTTAACTGAACACCTATGAAGACATTAATATGCATTCTGAAATCCTAACATACAAAGTATTCCAGGATGTTCTCAGCAATGCGATTCCTGATCGAATCCAAATGTCTGTTAACCATAAGAACACACTCTTCCAACTAGGAGAAAAACAATTTAAAACCTGTGAAATTGTCTCCAATTACATTTAACTGACCATTTGTCCCTATTTGGCCAAAGTGCTGCTTAGGCTATGATTCCCTAGAAGGTTTATGATAATGAAATGTGCAATAAACAGTTTAATAAATGTTTTTGTTTTTTGTTTTTTGTTTTTTTGTCTTAGCTGTGAACATGTGTTCTTGCAAGGCATTAACATATAAACAAAGCAGCAATCCTTCTAATAGCCTTGGTTATCTCTTGAATGAAGCAACTTTTCACTCCACGGCAGGCTCACCACAGGAACTTGGGAGTTTTGCTCACATAGCCGTTACTATGAAGTTAGACAAGGTCTTGTGTGTCTTCAGCACAACATGGAACAGCAGGTAAGATCTGCTATTAGAATGTTGCAAAATAATGATAGGGGGTAGGAGTAGACATTTGGTTTACCTAAGAGTTTCTCAAAAAATTTCATAGGGCGGGACGCCTGGGTGGCTCAGTCGGTTCAGTGGCTGCCTTCGGCGCGGGTCATGATCCCAGAGTCCTGGGATCGAGTTCCGCATCGGGCTCCTTGCTCAGTGGAGAGCCTGCTTCTCTCTCTCCCTCTGCCTGCCACTCTGCCTACTTGTGTTCTCTCTCTCTGTGTCAAAAAAATAAATAAAATCTAAAAAAAAAAAAATTATCATAGGGCAAAATTAAAATATGAAAAATGAAATGTTACTAGGAAAAAACTGAACCAGGTAGATGTATTTAATGAAGACACAGGCGCTATGAACTAAACAGAGAGTGCAAAGAAGCCTTCCCATGCTGCAAGGGGGCCAGAGTGTATGACAGTGAGTCTGGGTTGCCTCTAATTCCTCTAATTCAGCGATAACGTCCCTGTCTGCACACACAACTGCAGAAGGAGCTCGGGTACCCAAAGAGTCAAGTGTTTGCAGATGCATCAGAATTAGCCACCATTTAAGAAACCTACCATCTTTCAGAATGAATTCCCTACATGTCACAATAAGTTCAATTGAAAAGAGAAGAAAGAGATTTTCTGTTACTTCTTTGCTATACACATCTTCCCACCTGTATGTTGGATGATTCAAACTACCAAATGCTGAGGAAATTTACCCAGGCATGTTATTAATGCCAGCCCACCACCGTTATGAACACAAATAGGCAAGATTTGGAGCACTTCAAAATTGACTGCCTAATTTAAAATTGCTTGAGTGCAGTTAATCAATATTTATTTGCTTCTTCTAAGAGATGAAGAAAGTATATTATAGTGCTGATTTCATCATTTATATGTTAAGAAAAAGTACAAAGGCAGTGTAATGGCTCCAATGGTAGGTGTTGGAGGCAGAAATATCTGGATTAAAAATACTGGTGGATTGTAACCTCAGACAAGTTACCTAGTATCTAAACCACAGTTTCCTCAGCTATAAAATGGTGATAAGACTAGTTGCTGATCCACAGAGTACATAGTGAGGATATATAAAACAGTGCAGTCCATACATACAGCAAAAAACCAGTAAGTACTGTTATTACATTACTTCCTTAAAATTTATCTTCTTCAATCTTTTTTTCTCCTTCAGTGTGGGATAGAGCCTGTGATACCAGGTGAAGCAAGCCACAGTGATGAACTCTCTAAAGTCTAATGGGGCCAGCAAGTATTATAAGCAAGAAGGTGAGTCAGGATCTTCAAAAGTTTGAACATAAGTGATAAATGGCAACTATTATCTATGTCAGTGCCTACTACTTTGGTACAATGTCTGTGCTGTCCAAAGGGAATGGAAGCATAAGCCCACTATTGCTGAGTTTTCCAGAAAAACCTGTACTCTTTTAAAATACAACATTTGTAATTTTTAAAAATTGGCAAAGAATTCACTATAATATGGGTTTATTTCTTTACTTCTATTAGAGGGCCAATATGGAAAGAGCAAACAAAACATATGCTTAGGTTTAATTTAGCTCAAAGGGCACCAGACCAAATGATTAAAGGACGCTAAAACAAAATGAACCCAGGCTTCTGAAAAGTCCCTCTAAAATGTGCTAGAAGCCTGGTAGCAGAGGAGTGAGTCGGCATGCCTTTCTTCTTCTTTCTGTCTGGCTACGTGTTCCCTATTTTATCCAACCATCCATCTATTATCATGAAGCCTCTATAATGAATTACTGGGTGTTAAGGGAGATTCAAAGAAGTAAATGACAGGCTCCCTCACCTCAAAGAATTCCCAGCATCTGAGGGGTGTTAGTGGCAGTAGTAGATATGAGTGCCCTACATGGTAAGGAAAATGGAGGTAGAGCCAGAATGGTAACAGCAGGAGTGGCATTAAAGAAGTGAAAAAACAACAGCAACCAAACCAAACCAACCAAACAAAAAAACAACCCTCTCAACTTAAGGATACAAATCTTGCTCTTGTGATTTTCTTTGGGCAGATGTCTGGGACTGGGTTGAATTATGTCTTCAGGCTACAGCTTTTTAAATGGAATATGTAAATTCATCCTGGCATAGAGCTTCTTCACCATCATGAAGAAGCCTTCTCAATATAAATTGCTCCATATAAAAGTCAGTAAGTATTAATAATGTTCACAAAATGCAAGAGTACCAATGATGTTCACAAAATAACTTAATTTAAAAAAAAATCTTCTGTAAGGTACAATGAACTCATAAAACCCCTGCAAAGTATATTCATAAATATGGATTAAAGAGATGGCATAAACCAGATGGTGAAACACCATGATCCCTGGATTCTGAAATGTAACAGCAATTACTTACAAGGGGTCAGACTCAGGTAGAGGGTTAAATTAAAGCTAGCATTAAATTATTTGTATAATACTATATTTTATATTAAATAGACATATTTCTCTTTGTCTTCTAAAAATTCTATTTAAATTATAAAACTAATACTAAGAGATTATATAAAATCTGGGAGAGAAAGAGAGAAAATGATCCAGAGTTCCTTAAAATTCCTTTTACATTTATGGATATATTTTTAAGATTTTATTATTTATTTGAGAGAGAGAATGAGAGACAGAGCATGAGAGGGGAGAGGTCAGTGGGAGAAGCAGACTCCCTGCTGAGCAAGGAGCTCAATGTGGAACTAGATCCCAGGACTCCAGGATCATGACCTGAGCCGAAGGCAGTCGCTTAACCAACTGAGCCACCCAGGCGCCCTACATTTATATTTTTATGTTGTTGTCAGTTATGTATCCCTTTTTTCCCCTCTTAATATCTTCTCTTTTGTATTTTCCATGATGGACTTCATAGCTACTAAGTGGTCACACAATATTTCACTGAATGGATGTACAAAACTGATTGAACCAAATTCCTGTGATGGGAATCTAACTTATTTATACTTTTCAAAACAAATAATGCCATACTCAATGTTCTTGTGGCTATTTTTCTATATTTTGGAGTATTTCTATGAGTTAGGCAATGAGAAATGGAATTACCAGATCAAAGAAAGCCTGTATTTTTTATGAGTCTTAATATGTACCAGAATTTATCTCCCAAATTTCACTTTGATTTTTCCTGGCACCAGTAATGTATGGGGGTTACTCATAACTTTGCTAGGTCTGGGTATTATAATTTTTAAGTTGCTAAATAAGTAGTGAAAGAACTTATTTTATTTTATTAAAACTTAAACCTCTTTTTTTTTTTTAAAAGATTTTACTTATTTATTTGTCAGAGAGAGAGAGGGAGAGCGAGCGAGCACATGCAGACAGAATGGCAGGCAAAGGCAGAGGGAGAAGCAGGCTCCCTGACAAGCAAGGAGCCCAATGTGGGACTCAATCCCAGGACGCTGGGATCATGACCTGAGCCGAAGGCAGCTGCTTAACCAACTGAGCCACCCAGGAGTCCCCTTAAACCTCTTTTTAAACCAAGACATTTTCTGTAGTATTTCTGAATGTGAGTATGTAGTTGCATGTAAACAGTTAGTGTCTTTTATAAAAGCAGCAACATGCATGCATTTCTATCTATCTAGACTTCCAATCCGAACAATGGTGGATGTAATATACACCTCTGAAGGCTTTGTGGCATATTTTGACATTTTAAGTGTATTCATTCAGACTTTATTGAGCACTTAGTATATGCCAGCCTCCACTGCATATGCTGGGATACAAAGAGTTATAGACAAGGGGGAAGGGCATTACATGCTCAAGAAATAGCGTTTTCAAAGGAATGTGATATGTGACAGAAAATGATCTTTTCATAGAACTATAGATGCTCATTATTTTGGAGAAAAAAGGCACTGTATCAGTTACCTACTGTTGTGTAACAAACTACTCTGAAATAGGGCTTCAAACAACAATGCTTTAACTTTTCTTTTAAGTGTGTGGGATGGCTGGATGGTTTCTCTGCACGCTTTGGCCGGGTGCACTCATGTAGCTGCATTGGCTTGGGTTAGAATCAGCTGGGATATCTGGGATAGGTGGGCAACTCTGTCCAAGAACTCATTCATTCTGAAGGGGCTGGACTGACTTCACTTCTTCACATGATACCATCAGAGTTTCAAAAGGGGAAGCCCCAGTGTATAAACACTCAGCAGGCTTTTGCTTGGGTCACATGTGCTGACTTCCTAGTACTCAAAGCAAGTTGCAGGCCAAATCGTCTCAACAAGGGAGGTGGACTATTACATGGACCCTCAAAGGTGGGACTCTTTGGGATTCCTTAGAGAAATAATTTCTCTCAGTTAAAACTAGGGCAACAATGGGCAATGTGCTGGATACAGATGCCAGATTGCTTTAGCCTTCGTGAGACAAACTGGGTTAAGGTGTTTCTTATAGACCCCAAAGAATGACTGGAAAGTTTTTAATAGTTTCGGGGGTGTGGAATAGGTTTTCTGAAGGTGCCGCACTCTGATCTCTACTTTTAGAAAGGTGACTTAGAAGAAACTGCATGATGTGAGACATGAGATCATTAGGACACAACCAAGATCATCATAGTGGAAACATCACAGAGAGGAGGAAAAAGAGTTGAAGAATACTTATTAGCAATAACAATGGTCAGATTTATTGAGCACCAACTATGTAACTTTATAACCCTATCTCATATCCTTACAACAATCACTTTATGCAAGCATACTTAACTCTATTTTATGAAATTAGAAAACATGCAAACGGTTGAATAACATTCTGAGGTGTTTAAAGCAAATTTGTGGGAGAACTAGGATTCAATTCTCCATCTCTTTGAAGCCAAAGTCGTTGGTTTCCTCAAATCTGCTGAAGAATGACAGGCAATAACCTGAACAGTGAAGACTGAAAGTGGTTGATAAACCAGGAGGGAAAAACCACCTATTTCCTTCTCATTTTTATTATGCATGGGATAAACTTTCAGGGAAGAGCAGGTGTTCTTGCTGGTAGATGCTAGGGGTATAGTGAGGAAGGGGAAATGGGAAGGGGAGAGAGAAGGGCTGAACACAGTGGCTTGGCATCTTTGGCACAAACACTGGAGCCTCTGATCACCGCTCCAGTAGCAACTAGATTTAAGCTACCAGGACTTATCCTGGAGATGGATAGTAAGTCAAGAGAGTTATTGGTATGATGCAGAGAAGACAGATTATGAAATGCAATTTAAATTCTGCATTCATTTTTTTTCTTTTCTTTTCTTTATTTTTTTTTTTTTAAACACCAACTCCCTCTTACCCTCCTCATTTCTCCCTTTCAACTGGCTCTTTGTGGGTGGGTTTCATTTCTTCTGAAATGCCTACTTCCTTCCTCTTTTGTCTTTCTGTCTTGGTCCCTGGGGAGAATGGAAATTAGCTAAGTGTGATGGGTGTTCAGGAGGCAGGCTTTGGTCCTTGGCCAAAAGAGAACTAATTCGCCCAAGAGTAGCCAAAAGTATCAGCTTTACAACCGCCTTCTTAAAGCTGAAAGGGTTTCTTTGTTTCTTCAATATTCCAAACCAGGGCAGTTGCAATCTGTCTTAAGAAATCCATGATCACACCCAAACAAATCTCTCAAATCAATTCAAATATCAATGAACATGTATTGAGCTGTAGGGAGGGGTGTCAGATTGGAGATACATAAAGCAGGATAAAACAAAAGCCTTTATTCACAATGAATGTACAGCCTTTATGCAGTGGAGTCTTACAGCAGAAAGTTATATCATGTAAACAATAATAATAATGTAGAGCAGGCTGAAATATGTGCTAAGCAGAGGTATGTACTGATGCTGTGGGGACGTGGAGAGAACACAATTCCATGGAAGGAAAGCCATCTGAGCTGATCTTTGAGAGATAAGAAGGGGCCAATTAGAGTGTTCAAGGCAGAGCACAGCCTAAACCAGAGTGCAAACCTGGGAAGTGCCTGAAATGGTTGGGGAACAGCTGAACTGTAGGGGTTAAGAATTATAGATTTTTGGCTAATATAAAAAATCTCAGGATTTTCTGAAATGAGACCATTTTTTTCCTCCAGTACATTGTCATCTGAAATAATGTTATTCATTAAAAAAAAAAAAAGTCAAGACATCATCAATCTTAGGTGTTTGTTTGTTTTATTTTTTTATCTTCATCAGTTATGTTCAAGAACACTTTGAGCCTTATTACACATCTGCTCCTTGGGGATTTAGCAAAGAGATAACAAAGGGTAACACATCAAACTGCATTCAACAATGATCTTTTATCCCCCTGTACTCTGTTTGGCACATAGTATATACTTACTAAATATTTGTTGCCTGTATAAATGAACGGATCTGATCCTGAGGCTACCCTACAATATACCATTTTACATTACCCAGAGACCTAAGGAAACTAAGTTACTTAGTGTCACCGGATGTGTCTGTCTAGACAGGCTGGGTTATGGTATGTTAACAGCCCCCAAAGCTCAGTGGCTTAACATATGCAGGTTTACTTCTTGCTCACCCTGTATGTCCAGTGCAGGTCACCAGGAAGGTCTGCTCATAATAATGGCTCAGGAGTCCAGGAGCCTTCATCTTGACTCATGCTTCCACAGTCAGTAAGACAGAGAGACAAGGATGTGACAATCACTCTGCTACCTCATAGAGCTTCAATGTCTGCATGGGACACAAGTCCCTTTGTCTCCTATATCATTCAAAGCAAATCATATAGCCAGAATCTTACTTCAGGGAAACAAGGATGAAGAAAGGAATAAAAGTATTGGTGAACAGCTCTAATGACCCCCACACTGGGTCTTTCCCATGCCTTGTCCCTTGAACTCAGCTTTCATCTTAGAAGGAAACTTAATAAATGTGGTTCTGTGAATGAATATTGTAAAAATACTATTGCCTCTGTGTATATATGTAAGCCCTCTACCAGATTTTCTATATAAATAAAATTACTCCAAATTTTCTTAACAGAATTCTCTGCTAGTCGAGCAAATCACAGCATTTTGCCTTAAATCACTTTAAATCTCAGCATTGTTTCCATGTCAATGCCAGCCCATTTAGTACTTCTTGCCTCTTAGGAGATGATATCATTTACTCTAGAAACCTTATTCAGTCACTGAACATCTTGCAGAAAATTTAGCTAGTGTAGACATATGCCTAGCACTTGTACTAACATTTTCTATCTTCTATTCTGACACTTATTAGATGATTGCTTTAAAGCTATTTTTGAAGAGAGGACTTGAAAGAGGAGAATGGATCAATCACTGTTTAGCCTGCTAGACCCTCTTTGATGTACGGTAACCAAAAGTCATTCTCATCACATCACAGAAGGTTTAGGTGAGGCAAGCTTGTGATCTCAGCTGAATTCTTACTATACGATAGGCTCTCTAGTGTCCCCACACAGGGGATGTAATTCAGTTTATAATAAAAGCTCAGTGTCCTTATTGCTGTTACTATACACAGCAGACTTACTATATACCATCTATTGTATTTTTTTGGATGAAAGAAAAAGTATTAGATTATGTCCTGACTGCCTTTCAAAGTCTACTTAACCAATTCACTGCTGCTAATTAGCATCTGGGTGCCCTCATAGGGCACCACCCTAGGCAATTCCTAGCCTTCCTCACGTATCAGACCTCCATAAGACTACTGTCCCCTTGTGGTGATGAACAAGTTATGTCCATTCCATGATAAACATGAGGCTGTTTTCAAAGAAATTAGAACATGCTGGTCATCTCATTGCATTATCCATCACTTGGAATCACAGAAAAGGTAAAATAAGGTCCAAAGAGAGCTTTGTATATTGACTCTCACTAGAAGAAATGTTCCATGGCTGAGAGAGTTTATAGATAACCTAGTTTCACATGCTCTCAGCCTCTTGCAACAATAATGTAACTTGCCACCTCAGCAGACATATTATATAATCAATACTCAGATGGCCATTATTGCTGTTGGGCATAAAAAATGCATTCAAAAGACTGGAGAATCTTCTGGAGACACTCATTCTGTCAAGCAGGGAAGTCCTTACGGAGGGTTTCCCTCCAAAAGCAGACAGCCAGAGGAAATGTTGACAATGTCAAATGTCAGGCAGAGTTTCTAGGGCAGCAATGCACCATGGGTCTTCTTGCCTCCCCCAGCAGGCTCCTGGACAGAAGACTGACTCTTGCTGATGAATCAAAGGAACCATTTAGGGTGTCCAAATATTTCCTTTACTGTTTTGTTTCGGAACTCTCCCTCAACCCCCTAATGTTAGGAAGAGCAGGGATTGAGCTTTTGTATTATCAAAACCATACTAATGAATACTAATTGAACACAGGGAATTTGAAGATACCAAAACAAACAAACAAAACAACAACAACAACAAAAAACCCTCTGGCATTCAATATAAAGAAATATTTTTCATTGTAAATATGAGTAAAAGAATTTAATATTGTTCAGCTAATCTCACTCAAGAGCTATAAACTATACAAATAAAATTGAGTAAGAAAAACAATTGCTTAAAACATTAGTTATGGTTGAGTCTCTATTAAGACATTCTCTGAATCTGATTCTTTGAAAAAGTAGAAATATAGTTGATTTTTCCAAAGAGTTTATTTTCCAGAGACTCGGAGTAGCTCTGTAGAAAGCCAGAATTAGGTCATGCTTTCCACAATCAATAAAGCTCTATATTAGAAACTTTAGAAATAAATATATATTGATAAAATATATCTCATTTATTTTGTGAAAACCAGAACCATGAAGGGATATGGAATGAGAACTGGCATATTAAAATGCTAACAAAGAAATCTCCTCCCAACCCCCTCCCACCCCGCCAAAAATATTCAAGTAAGCATATGGGATTTGCAATCAGGCTGCAACGGGGGGGTCAGAGATCAAAAATAAATGGTGGGCCACAACATGCAGAGCTTTTAAAAAATAATGTCACATTCTTTCATTCCCAGCATAAGAAATGGGCAACTTGTTCAGGGCAAATAATTGTTTGAACTGAGGATTTTATTATTAATCTCTGAAGACTGCTGAATTTAGGGTCACAGTAAGGGTTGATTAGGTACAAGGTGCATAAAGCTCTCCTCTGTCGATGCTATTGAAAGAAGCAAGTAATTTAGATTCAGAATTGGTCTTGGATTGAAGCTCACTCCATTACCGACCATTTTCAATTTCAGCTATACAATAAACATCAAGCTCGGCAAGGAAATTAGTACATTTGGTAATGTATTGGAAGAGATGGGTGGGTCTTTGACAAGATGACACTTATCACCAAAGCTTCAGTTAATGAAACCCTTGAGTGGTATCTGCGTTTGACATATTTTGACATTTTTTGAAATCACATCCAGCGTTTTTTCCCCCACAATGTTCTTCTTTATGAGAGAAAAAAAAAATCCATCTATCTTTAAAATGAGTACTGGAGTACTGCAATATTATTGGAAATAAAATTAAAGAGATGCTGCCTGCCACTGACAGGAAGAACAGGGTACTTTCTCAAAATCCGTAAGAAGCAACAGATTCACAGGATAAATTTTATTCAAATGAAGCCCACAATGCACTTCCAGAAGAAGCTTCAGGTTTAAATGGAGCATGTTTTTATCATCCCTCTCCTAGAAGTACCTTTCACTATAAAATGTGATCTCATTAATGTAACTACAATTTATATTGCAGTAACAAAACAAAACAAAAAACAAAACAAAACAAAAAGCCAAACAAACAAACAAAAACCTGCCAATTTTGAGCAATTATTTCCTGAACAAAATAGTTTTCTTTCTTCCTTCCTTTCTTTCCTCTCTTTCCCTTCCCTTCCCTTCTCTTTCTTCTTTTCTTTCTTTCTTTCTTTCTTTCTTTCTTTCTTTCTTTCTTTCTTCAATAAAGGTGGGACTTTTAAAAAGAGAAAATAATGAAAGGGAACAGAAAATGAAGTCCATACACCAAAAAAAAAAAAAAAAAAAAAAAAAAGAGAGAGAGAGTCAAGAAAGAAAAACTTCAGGGAAAAATAAAAGTACAAAATAAATAGAGGGATAGCAAATGAGAATGAAAGCATCAAGAATGAACAATTTCTGGCCTCAAACTAGTTTTGACTAGATCACAACCCATATTCTCTCACCAGAATTCTCACATTTATGTATAATTAAATGCTGTTTTATTGCCAACTGGCCTAGATAATGAAAAACTAGAAAAAGAAGAAAATGCTTCCAAAGTGACCGAAAATTTAGGTTCACACATTCTGAGGAGTGGTTTTTGTTATTTACTTTTTAGTTTTTTCTGAAAGCTGGGTGAAATTATTATGTATTCAGATATTTTAAATCTCACACAGTTCTATTGTTCATGCCATGTATTTTATCCAGTGCTGGGAGAATAGTGTAACAAAAAATACAAAGCGTTCTAAATGCGGGGGGGGGGGGGGGCTCTCTGAACCCTACTGGACCCGGGGTGGCACTTGCAGTGTGGTAGGCCCAGCCGGGTGGTCCCTCTCATCTATCATTTACCCACCACGAGGAGGAGGTCACCTTGAAGTCTGGAATGGGGGATAGGAGAGAGAAAGAGCATGAGGGAAGCAGAAAGAGCAGAGTGAGGAAAGAAAAAAGGCTGCTTAGATACTCTCGAAGAATTCAAAACACATCAAGAGGACTCTTTTTTAACCTTCACTCCATAGGTGATTTCTTTAAACCCTTTAGACTCCTACCCTTTCTGACTTCCATAATCCAAATTTAAGACCCCAGATGCTACAGTGAAGGGAAGGGGAAAAAAAAAACTAACTTCTGTATTAGCTCTAGGTCTTAATATTGCAATCTCAAAAAGCTGAATTTGACATTTCCCTGAATGCTGGCTCTGATTCCTGTCCCCTAAAATAATTTTAACATCATGTAAAAATGCAATGAACATTATAGATTTATTTGGTCATCTAATCACCAGGGTTTGATGATGATTTCTACCAGGATACTTGTCCTATCAGAGTAGAAAATCACCTGAGTTCATTGTGTTTCAGTAGAATGACATATCACCTGACCTCAAAAATGGCATTACAGATCAAGCATTTTTAGTATCATAGTCTGACTTTCAGACAAGTATGCTCTGTAAGAGTTTTCCTTTTATTTTGGTGGTTTTAATAATGAATGGGAATAACCAAACTTTGTGTGAAAGGCTATTACTTAACATATTACTTAATATATTCAGTGATGCTATTTAGCTGGGAGGTATTGGAGCATTCGCCACTGAAACTATCTGCTGAACATAGCAATTCTGAGCACAGCCTAATTGTTGCAAGACCCTCCATCAATGTGGGAAGAAATGCCTCTTGATTCGTTCATTCTGCTCCTGTGTCCAGCTCCCCAGTACATGTTTCTAGATAACTCTTGACTCTACCCTCTGGGCAGTTTTCCCTTATCCCTTATCTTCACTGGACCACATTTGAAAAGGGCATTGAAAATATGCTTTCAGGGCACCTGAGTGGCTCAGTCAGTTAAGCGGCTCTCTTTGGCTCGGGTCATGATCCTAGCCAGGGTTCTGGGATCAAGCCCCACATCGGGCTCCCTGCTCAGCAGAGAGCCTGCTTCTCCCTCTCCCTTTGCCTGCCGCTCTGCCTATTTGTGCTCGCTCTCTCTCCGTCAAATAAATAAATAAATCTCTAAAAAAAAAAGAAAGAGAAAAGGGGAAAAAAAGAAAAGAAAAAAGAAAGAAAATATGCTCTCTTAGGGGCAACAGTTTTCTTCTTGCTCCTAGACACAGTCTTCTTTAATAGCCTAGGCTGCTGCTATTTTGGCAGTACGAATCTCTCAACAACTTCATTAACTTTTTGTACCAGCAGCAACATTGGCAATTTTTTTCAGGACAGAGGATTTCATTGTTGTTGTTGTTTAGCTATCAGACTTCTGTGGTGGGCACCATATTCTTAGGCTCTTTTAAGCCATTTGTGCACCTGAAAAGATTCATTAGCTATTGCCATAATCAGTTCAACAAAAGGCACCTTTGGCATCTTTGATTTGGTCTATGACTCCCCAAAGTTGAGTTTTAATTAGCTGTTGTCACTCAGAGGTATTCTCAGCTTTACTTTTGGTTATGAGAATAAATTGCATTTTCCAAACCTCTATATCCCCAGCTTTCTGACTTTCATTTCTTTTCGTCTTTGCTTACAAATTGGCTAATCCTTTTGTGAGCTCATTTCTTTTTCTGTACCACCATGTCAAATGCAGCCAATAGGAACTAGGACTTGCTACTAATATTCTGTTTCCCAGCGTCTTAGCCTAACGTCACAAAGTCATTCGGTATATTATCTGCCTTTTATGTTATTGTCGCTATAGTTTCATTAAATATTTTCCCACTGAATAATGAGTTGCATTCTTCTAGTCTCTAATCTCGCTACCCACTAGTCTGCAACAAAGTCAGTGGGACATATTTTAGGGCTTTTGTTATGCCAGCATCTACTGTAAGGTAACAATCTCTATGGCTTACAAAAACAGAGAAGTATTTTTTTATTCATGTTACATAGTTCTGCATTGACTGTGGTTTCGCTGAAGCTTTCTTTCCTGTGTACTCTTCCAGGATGAAGAGAACAGACCCTTTCTAGGACATGCTATGCTTGTGGGAGATAGAGGAGGTGATGGCAGAATCACACGATGATTCTTTAAGTTTATTCTCCGAAGTGGCATGCGTCACTTCTGCTGACATTTAATTTCAAAAGTAAGTCACAAGATTGACTGACATCAGTGTTGTAAAAAATGAAATGCACAACAAAGATAGGATAGTGAATATTTTGAATAAATAATACAATGTATCACAACCCCTGAATATATTGTTTTGTTTTGTATGTTTTGAACTTTATATAAAGAAAATCATAAACTATGTATTCTTTTGTGATTTATATTTTTTGGAGTTTAGTTGTAAATTTTATCCATGTTAATGTGTATAGTGTTCACTCATCAGTGCTATATAGTGTTCCACTGTATATGTGTGTATAATATACATACATACATATATATATATACATCAAAACTTATCTATCCATTATAGCTGTTTTGAGTACTTATTTATTTTTCCTATTTTACACAATGCTTCTAAAAGCCCTTTTACATATCTTCCAACACATAGATGAAAATGTTTTTTGAAATATATACGAGGAGTGAAATTTTGGGGTCATCGGGTTTATAGATCTTCAAATATATTCATTAATGCTGGATTTCTTTTCTAAAGTAATTATACCAATTTATACTTCAGCCAAAAATATGTAAGAGTTCTCATTATTTCACAGAACTGTAACATCTGGTATTGTCAGACATACTAACACCACTGCCAATCAGGTGGATATCTCAGTGACATTTATATTTGTTGTCTTTCTCTGTTTACATTACACGTATGTCTGTGGGCCACTCATACGTCCTCCTCTGTAATATAGCTAAATGTTTCTTTGAGGCCTTTTTCTGCTGGATTATTTATAATTTGTGTATTGATTTTAAGGAGGCGATGAAAAATATTTATACAGTTTCAATATTATTCCTTTCTTTATTGGTTATATGTGTTTCAATTACATTCTCTTAACTGTGGATTCACTTTTAAAATGGTATCTTTAACAAACAGAAGTTTTGATTTAATGTAGACAAGTCCATCATGTTTTCCTTTATAGGTAGTGCTTTTTCTATCTTGTATAAGTAATCCTTGTCTACACCAAGGTCATAAAGATATTAATAAATTCTGTCATGAGAATTTTAAAGTTTTGCCTTTTTATAATGAAGTCTTTTTAAAAGTTTTTATTTAAACTCCAGTTAGTTAGAATACAGTGTAATATTGGTTTTGGGTATAGAATTTAGTGATTCAATACTTATATACAACACCCAGAGCTCATCATAATATAATGAAGTCTTTAATATGCTTGGTATTTCTACATATGTTGGGTGATATGTGAATTAAGGTTTTTTTTCCAACTTGAAAATCAATTGTCTAAGTATTATTTATTGTGTTCTATCATATTTATATACTCTATTAAAGGTATATTTTATTTTTTATTTTCAAAGGTATATTTTAAAATTATAATTTCTAATTGTATAAAAATGCAATTGATTTTATATCCAGTAATCCTGTCAAATTCTCTAATTCAAAAAGTTTGAATTTAGATTAATTTTTATGGAGAAATGACACTTACGTATATGAACAACTTTTTGCTTGTTTTCCAATCCTCGTACCTTGTTTTAATTTTTTTTTTTTTTACTTAACTGTTAGGAGCTTAATGGAAGTGTTGACAGTGGATATCATTCTCTTCTTCCTAAGTTTCAGGGGATGCTTTTTAACCTCTCATCATTTACCATGATGTTTGCTGTAGCATTTTCTTTTTTTTCTCTTTTTACTTGATAAATACACAAATTATGTTAACAGTTTTTCTAGAATTATATTAACCTTGCATTTCTGGTATATCTAACTTGGTAATGTTTCTTTTTAAAAAATCTTTTAAAGGGCACCTGGGTAGCTCAGCCCTCTGCCTTCGGCTCCGGTCATGATCCCAGGGTCCTGGGAACGAGCCCCACATCAGGGTCTCTGCTCAGTGGGGAGCCTGCTTCCCCCTCTCTCTCTTTGCCTGTCTCTCTGCCTACTTGTGATCTCTGTCAAATAAATAAATAAAATCTTTAAAAAATCTTTTTATAGTTAGAAATAGTTTGCTAATATTTTGTTTAGGATCTTAGCATATTTGAGTGAGATCAGCCTATAGCTTAACCTCCCTGTACTGTTTTCCCCCTCACACTTGTTTTTTTTATGTTTTTGTTTGTTTGTTTGTTGTTGTTTTTATCAAATCTAGGGGAGATTTATAAATTGTGTTAAGAAATTGTTGACTATTTTTCCATCCTCTGGAAAACTTCCTGTAAAATTTGGATTGTCTATTCCTTACAAGTTCATTAGAAAGTACCTGACAACAAACATGTCTCTTACTTCTTTTTTTCTTTCAAAAAGGTCATTATTATTGATTTGATTTTTATATGGTTGTTGAACTGTTTTGTTCTTTTGATCCTTTTGAGTCAGTTTTAATAAAATATCCTTTCTTCCCCCTATCTTAAGTTTTTAAATTTACTGGAATAAACTCATTCATAATATTCTCTTAGTTACTTTTAATTTCTATTTCACCTATAGTCCTCTTTACAATCCTAATATTTTATTTATTATCTTCCCATTTTGTTTTCTTTTGAACAATCTTCATGGAGGCATATCGATTTTATTAATTTTTCAAATAATCAGCTTTTGGCTTTGCTGGTCATTTGTCCTTTTTTCCTGTTTTGTTATTTCCTATGATACAACATCTATGGATATTTTTTAAATATTAAAATTATTCATAGGCCATGGGGATGGACAAGGTTTTGATGTAAACTATTCCCAAACATTGTAGTGAATAACAATGTACACCTAAAAAAAAAAAAAACAAAAAAAAAAAACAAAAAAACTAAAAACAAAAAAACTTGGTTGCATCAAAACAAAGAATATAGTTTAAGAGCAGAGAATTCATATTTTTGTTTTTCAAATGGTATGGATCTCTTTGGTACTTTTCTTGCTGATTCCTCTTTTTAATCCTGAGTTTATACAGCTGTGTCAAGACTAGTAAAGGGAATGACTTTATTGATGGTATTGCCTTTGTGTTCATAGGAACACAAATTAACATAAATTAAAATCTAACTTGAACATTAAAAAAAAAAAAAAAACCCTGAGTTTAATACAGAAATCACCTGTAAACTCTATGGTTCTCTAGTTCAAGATTAAAGAATAGGTCTCTCTCTCTTTTTTTAAAGATTTTATTTATTTATTTAACAGACAGAGATCACAAGTAGGCAGAGAGGCAGGCAGAGAGAGAGAGGAAGGGAAGCAGGTTCCCTGCTGAGCAGAGAGCCCGATGTGGGGCTCGATCCCAGGACCCTGAGACCATGATCTGAGCCGAAGGCAGAGGCTTAACCCACTGAGCCCCCCCGCCGAATAGGTCTCTTTATCTAAATTTTCTAACATCAAGATTTCTAACTAAAGTGGCAAAATAAACAGATGGCTTATGTCTGAAAATTACATATTGTTCTCCTGGCTTTAAGATAAATTGTGTAGTCAAAAGTAAAATTCAAGAGATTTTAGTATTATATGTATAATAAAGCACTAAATATACACCTGGATAAAAATCATCAGACATAGTTAAAGTTTGACTGCAGATATGCTACGTTCATATTGATAAGAATAGGATTCCATGATGACATTGTGTGACTGACCACAGCACCAATAATCTAAGGTGAAGACCCAATGATAGGAAACAATGCTTAATTTTTTATTATATAGTATTAGCATACTCTCAGATAAACAGATACTTATTTTTCACACCATGTCCACAAAACTGTCAACTCAATATTACAGAAATGTTTTCTCTAGTAAGAAATGAGGGGCACTTGGGTGGCTCAATAGGTTAAACATCTGCCTCCAGCTCAGGTCATGATCCCTGGTCATGATCATCTGAGATTGAGTGCTGCATTGGACTCTCTACTCTGTGGGAAGCCTGCTTCTTCCTCATCCTCTGCCCACCCCTCCACCCCACTTGTGCTCTCTCTCTCTCTTTCAAATAAATAAATAAAATCTTAAAAAAAAAATCTTAAAAAAAAAAAGAAATGAATTAGGGCCATAGTGACTTTCTTGGAAAAACAAGTATTAGTAGAAATTTTTTTAAATTTTATTTTATTTTATTTTCAGTGTTCAAAATTCATTGTTTATGCACCACACCCAGTGTTCCATGCAATATGTGCCCTCCATAATACCCACCACCAGGCTCACCCCCTCACCTCCCTCCAAAACCCTCAGTTTGTTTCTCAGAGTCCAAAGTCTCTCATGGTTTGTATTAGTAGAAATTTAATAATTCTAAGAAGGTCTGCAACTCTTCCTTTTATTTAAGACTGAGTATTTTGGTTTGTATACTCTTAATTAATTGAAGTCATTACCAATAGCACTGAAGTAATTTAAGAAGTTGACAGATCTCTTACTTATATACCTGATATATTAAAATGACTTAGGACTGTCTGAAAACTTTCAGTCAGTTTAGTCTTTGTAGAACTTGTAATCAATAAATCACTACAATAACCTCTGGAATTCTAGACAGAGGATCTCAATAAAATATGGGAAAATATCAAGAGCAAAAGGAATTCCAAAGAGAAGTCACTTAAATTGTCATGTCCCTCCATATGTTTTGGTGTTCTCTTCCATGAATATCTATTGCTGAACTTGGGGAAAAACAAATGTGGCAAAAATCTTCCTATCAGCAAAATGGGTGAGATGTTGATTGAGATGTTGAGATAAGGGTATTATTCAAAGCTCAGTTGTAGTTAGCAGTCTGACCTTAATAACTTCCTAGATTAGTATTCTGTCCTTAATTACTCACTAAAGAATACTAGTTCCTCCTGCTTCCACTCTTTAGAAAGTTATCATTCCCCATGCATCATTGTCTCAGTACATCTCTCTAGGCTCTACCTTAAAATTCTACTAGAGTAGTTTTCAGTAATTAATTTCATTCCAATTTCATAATTTTTGCTGTCAGTGACCTGTTTCCTAAATATTCTCCTTCAAAGTGATTAAACATTTTTTAATTCATTCTAAACAATAGTATCTATGAAATAATAGGTTGGATATACTAATAATCTTTCTGATATAAATTAACATAAACTCTTAAACTACTAAAATTGTTAAAATATGCAATCCACTACCTTCCACTTCTGGTAATGGAAGAACTTGGTATGTAACTTGGTTTGATAATCGAGAAAACTGGGAAAAATATTTGTAAAAAATTATTTTGAAGGTAATGTAGAGCCAAGAACATAATGAAGAACTACTGATTCAGGATCTAGGACAAGAGGAAGACAAACATGAATCTGGAATTTAGGGCCACTTTTACCCTAGTAGAATTTTCTGATTCTGGAATAAGCCACTGAGTGGCTGAATGAAACTTTGATATCTTCATAAGGTTACAGGAAGGAAATTGTAGTCCAGGGCCCACCCAGGTGATGGATAGACATAGTGAACACTCTTGTTTTGGGATAAGACCACAAAGAGATATATCCCAAGGAAAAGAGTAAATAAGAAATAGATAAGTTCTTTAGTTCAGCCTTGAATTATATTAATCCCTGAAACAATTAAAATAATACCATATTATTAGAGAAGGCGTCCAAGAATGTATATCCATTAGCACATCCAAGAATGCTTGTGACCTCGGATGTCTTACAGAAGCCCTCAGAAGCCTTTATAGAGGAGGTGATACCTCTTAAACACCACATTATTTCTTTAAACAGTTGAAAGCTATAATTCCTAGCAGATAATAAAAAATAGCCCCAAAAGGAGCAAGATAATATGAGAAAACCCCAGCAGAAACCCAAAGCAAAAGAAATTATGTGATAGGGTGTTCAGAAATGGGCATATCTTGACAAAGACTTTAAGGTAAATCTGCTTACCATGCTCAAGAGGTTAAATGACAGATTGTTTAGGCAGAAGAAAAAAGTTAATGGAAACTCTTAAACTAAAAACAGAAACTGAAATAAATAACTCAACGGATGGGTCTCATATATCTGACCCAGCCAAAGGGAGTCTTAGTTACCTGGAAGATCCTTAATGAAGTCTATAGAAATGAAATGATGGAAAATACAGAAGAGACAGTAAAAGACAGAGGACACAGTGGGAAAGCCTAACGTTTAAATGGAGCACTAAATATAGAGAAGAGAAATAATGGGCCTGAAACAGGATAAAAGGGGAGATACAATCAGAATTAAGCAAATTCTGAAGTGGTAATAGTGATGAACCTCCCAAAACTAGAGAAAGACATCAAGCTATTGATTCAAGAAGCACCACAAATCCCAGGTAGAATAATTGGGGGGCGGAGGGAGACCCACACTGAGGAATTAAATGATGAAACAGCTAAAACCTGAAAATGGAAACAAAAATCTAAAAGTGAGTCATAGAAAGATATTACCTTTAAAAGAACAACAACCAGACCAATAGCTTACTATTCGGGAAAAACAACAAACCTCACCTAACAATGAAATGGTATCTTACAAGTGTTAAAATAAAACAAGTTTCAACCTCCTACCCTCAAAAATTGATGGTGAAAAACTTCTCAGATTAACAAAATGAGGCAATTTCCCAGAAGCAGACACACTAAAATAAACATTAGTGGATGTTCTTCAGACTGAAATGACAAAATAAAAAAGATCTCAGATGGAAACTTAGAAATACTGAAAGTAATAAAGAGCAATAGAAAGGTTAATATAATGAGTCTGATTCCATGTTTTGATACTTGACTGCTAAAAGCTTTTAAGCTTTTAAGATGTATCTTCTTCCCTCTTCCCCTCCTGCTCCTCATTTGAATATGCTAATAAAAAAGCTTGGGTGCTTACTCCCTCCTTTGGTGCCAGTGGAAGATTTAAAATAGTTAAGCTCTGACTCATGCACAGGAACCTTCATCCCTACCTCCACCCTCTAACTACCATAAGAACCTTAAGCCAATCTCTTTTTCCTACTCTCCTAAGTTTTTGAGACCAGCCTGGGATATCTGCCCTGCTTTCCACAGACAGTTATATCAGGAAAGTAATAAACTTTTCATACCCTTTTTATATGGGTGTGGTATCATTAGTCTTAACTGGAGAAAATCTGGGTTAAGGGATTATCCTATTTCTGAAGAGTGCCTAGAATAGCTAAATAAGTGAGTAATTGAAAATAATTACTGATTATGCAAGAGAGTCATTAGAGTGTTTTGTTGGGCTTATAATATACTATGTATAAATAAAATACACACTAAATAATGGCATTTATATTCAAATGTAAGGTAAATGGAATTAAATCATTCTAATTAAAATGCAGGTAAATGAAATTATCCTAATGTCTTTGACCAACTTTCCTTATGTGCCTAGAGTCTGAACGTACCAATTAATACTAGATTTGATAAGCCAAAAATACATGTTTTAATCCCTAAGATAACTACTGAAAGGAGAGTAAGAGTGTGTAACTTTTGAGGAATTAGCAGGAAAATGAAATAAAAAATTATCAATATAAATAAAGGTGAGAAAAATGCAGAAAAGAATGAAGTATGCAGAATAAATAGAAAGGTCATAATAGAAAGTTAAATTTAAATTCAATTTAATCAGTAATTACATTAAGTATAAAAAGACTAAATATTCCAATTAAAAGATAAACACAAATATTACAGACTGTATCATACTCTTTTTATGAGACATATCTAAAATCTACAGACAAAACAAACAACCAAAGAAAAACTAAGAGAGATAGAGAGAAAGCAAGAAACAGACTCTTAAATATAGAGAGCAAATTCATGGTTACCAGAGGAGGAGGGTGGGGAGGATGGGCTAAATACAGGTTGGGGATTAAGGAGTACACTTGTGATGAGCACAGGGTGATGTATGGAAGTGATGAATGACTAATATTGCACACCTGAAACTAATATAACACTGTATTTTAACTAACAGGAATTAAATAAAAACTTAAAATAAAAAAAGAATATTGAAAGTTAAATGGTGAAAAAACTTACAAAATTTCTGTATAAATAAAATAAATAATAAAATAAATATTTAAAAAATTCTGTAACCATAATGTCAGCTAAAGTAAAATTAAAGGCAAAAAGTAAGAAGGATATTTTATAACAATTCTGTACTGTATGTATCTAATAATATAGCTTTAAAATAAAGTAACAATTGACAATAAAAAACAATAGACAAACTCACATTTATAGTGTAAGATTATAACACACTTTTCTTTATAATAAAAGCAAACAGGAAATTAGATAAGATACCATGGAATAGTGTGCCTCAGTAGCTCAGTCAGTTAAGTGTCTGCCTTTGGCTCAGGTCATGATCCCAAGGTCCTGGTATTGAACCCCAAGTTGGGCTTCAGCCCCATATCAGGGTCCTTGCTTGATGGAAAGTCCACTTATCCCTCTTGCTTTGTCCCTCTTTCCATCTCCCATGCCCTGCTCATGCTCTCTCTCTCGTCTCAAATATATAAAATTCTTTAAAAAAAAGAGTGGAATAACACAGATAACAAGCTTGACCTAATTAACTTACATAAAATAATACATCTAGAAAAAGAATAATACACATAGTTTTAAGCACACCTAGAATATTTCAAAAATTTATCATTTTATGGACCAAAAATAAGGTTCTACAAATTTAAAGAGCTAAAATCGGGGGTGGGGGGGAGGAGTTAAGATGGCGGAGAAGTAGCAGGCTGAGACGACATCAGGTAGCAGGAGATCAGCTAGATAGCTTATCTAACCATTGCGAACACCTATAAATCCAACGGGAAATCGAAGAGAAGAGCAACAATTCTAGAAACAGAAAATCGATAACTTTCTGAAATATAGGACCTGCAGAGAAGTGAATCCAAAGAGATGGGAAGATAAACCGCGGGGAGAGGGGCCAGCTCCCGCAAGTGGCGGAACAACAGAGCACAAAATCAGGACTTTTAAAAGTCTGTTCCAGGGAGGGACATCACTCCAGAGGCTAAACCGGGGGGAAGCCCACGCGGACGCGGGGTCAGTGTAACCCCAGGTCCCAGCGGGGTCACAGAAGGACTGGGGGTATCTGAGTGTCGCAGAGCTCGCAGTTATTAGAATGGGGAAGCCGGCTACAGCGACAAGCTGAGGAGTGAGCTCTCAGTCGGGGTTACCTTGAACTGGTCGCAGGCTGGGTGAGCTTGGAGCGCGGCCGGAGGCCAGGGAGACGGAAGCGACTGGGCGCTTTTCTTCAAGTGTGAGCGATTGATTGCTTTCCTCCAAGAGCAATCAGAGGCCAGGGAGACAGGGGCAGTTGGGCACTTTTCTCTGAGGGTGCACTGAGGAGCGGGACCCCGAGCTCTCGACTCCTCTGGGCTGGAGATTGGGAGGCCACCATCTTCATTCCTGTCCTCCGGAACTCTACGGAAAGTGCTCAGGGAACAAAAGCTTTGGAAAGCAAACCCAAGTGGATTATTTAGCCCAGCCCCTGGTAAGAGCAGTGCAATTCCGCCTGGGGCAAAGACACTTAAGAATCAATACGACATGCCCCTCCCCCAGAAGATCAACAAGAAACCCAGCCAAGACCAACTTCACTCACCAAGGAGAACAGCGGAATTCCAGAAGAGGAGAAAGCAAATCTTATCTGGACAAAATGACAAGGCATAAAACTCACCACAAAAAAAAAGAACAAGAGGCAGCACCGAAGGCTGGGGACCTAATCAATACAGACATTGGTAATATGACAGATCTAGAGTTCAGAATGATGATTCTCAAGGTTCTAGCCGGGATCGAAAAAGGCATAGAAGATATTAGAGAAACCCTCTCTGGAGAGATAAAAGCCCTTTCTGGAGAAATAAAAGAACTAAAATTTAACCAAGTTGAAATAAAAAAAGCTATTAATGAGGTGCAATAAAAAATGGAAGCTCTTACTGCTAGGATAAATGAGGCAGAAGAAAGAATTAGTGACATAGAAGACCAAATGACAGAGAATAAAGAAGTTGAGCAAAAGAGAGACAAACAAATACTGGACCACGAGGAAAGAATTCGAGAGATAAGTGACGCTGTAAGACGACACAACATTAGAATAATTGGGATTCCAGAAGAAGAAGAAAGAGAGAGGGGAGAAGAAGGTATATTGGAGAGAATTACTGTAGAGAATTTCCCTAATATGGCAAAGGAAACAAGCATCAAAATCCAAGAGATGCTAAGAACGCCCGTCAAAATCAATAAAAATAGGTCCAAACCTTGTCACCTGATAGTAAAATTTAAAAGTCTTAGAGACAAAGAAAAAATCCTGAAAGCAGCCCGGGAAAAGAAGTCTGTAACATACAAGGGTAAAAACATTAGATTGGCAGTGGACCTATCCACAGAGACCTGGCAGGCCAGAAAGAACTGGCATGATATATTCAGAGCACTAAACGAGAAAAAGTTGCAGCCAAGAATAATATATCCAGCTAGGCTATCATTGAAAATAGAAGGAGACATAAAAAGCTTCCAGTACAAACAAAAACTGAAAGAATTTGCAAACACCAAACCAGCTGTACAGGAAATACTGAAAGGGGTCCTCTAAGCAAAGAGAGACCCTAAAAGTAGTACATCAGAAAGAAACAGAGACAATATACAGTAACAGTCACCTTACAAGCAATACAATGGCACTAAATTCATATCTCTCAATAGTTACCCTGAATGTAAATGGGCTAAATGCCCCAATCAAAAGACACAGGGTATCAGAATGGATAAAAAAACAAAACCCATCAATATGTGGCCTACAAGAAACTCATTTTAGACCTGAAGACACCTCCAGATTTAAAGAAAGGTGGTGGAACACAATGTACCATGCTAATGGACATCAGAAGAAAGCTGGGGTGGCAATCCTTATATCAGATCAATTAGATTTTAAGCCAAAGACTATAATAAGAGATGAGGAAGGACACTATATCATACTCAAAGGGTCTGTCCAACAAGAAAACCTAACAATTTTAAATATCTATGCCCCTAACATGGGAGCAGCCAACCATATAAACCAATTAATAACAAAATCAAAGAAATACATTGACAATAATACAATAATAGTAGGGGACTTTAACACTCCCCTCACTGAA